>NC_056531.1:16749983-16757537 GCF_019175285.1 Sceloporus undulatus | reverse complement strand
TTTGGGCTGTTTGGGCTGTTCCGCTGACAGTTGGGTCCCAGGGGCAAAATTGGCATTTGGTGAGTGGATTGGCTAATCATTAGCCACTGGTGAAATCAAAAAACGGCAAGGTGACCCTTGTTTTAGGAGATGCCTCAAGCGGGCGTGTATATTGTATTTTCCGCCCTTGGCCTCCATGGTGGATGCCAGATACCTGTAGGGAAGAAAGGCGATGCTTTTATTGGGAGTGCTTCCTTATCAGAGACTTATGGCACGAGTGCCTTTTCTGGGTGCAAATCTGCATTTGCACCCTGGAAGGATGGTGGGGATCTCTTTGGCTTTTAACCTTTCTTGTTTAAAGCCTTAATATACAGAGAGTTTGTGGGGTAAGGTAGAAGGCGTGTGCAGAGGAAGTTTTGTGTTTGGGTGGAGAATTAAGAAATGGGTTTTAGCAGTTTTATGGGGTCTTCTTCACCTCCCATTCCCACAGCAGGTATTTTTCAGGATCCAGTGGCCGAGTAACAAAGATGCATTTTCATGCCAATAAATCCCATTGTGTTGAATTGGAAACAAGCAGTTCTCATTCAAAGCGGTGCCTGTTCCATAACCTCTAGGAAGCCACTTGCAAATGTCCAAATTTTATCAGGGAAAGAATGCAAATAATGCCCAACCCGTGGCTTGTGGTTAGTAAAGGCACATTTCTATCCAGGAAATTGGGAAGTGCAAAAAGAGCATTCAGGGCACTGTTGAGCAGAGGCAGGGTTAAAGGAGTACCTGCTTTTAAATTAATCATATAACTGACAGGGAAGGGAGAAATACAATAAGGGCTGGACTGTGGCACTTTTCATTCACATATGGATGGATCACTCTTTCCCTCACACAGAAACAAACTTCTAGACCAGTAGTAGGACTCAGGCTCTAGCCTGAAAAAGTGGGAGAGCAAGGCTGTTTTGAACAGCCTTTTTCAAGTAATTCATCTTGTCAAAAGGCCTATAAAAAAGGACAATGCTACTTGAATTTTTTAAAGCTACACTTGCACTTTTGTTCAGTTTCTTCTGGCAAGGGCACCTCCCTGGGGAAGCCTTTCTTTAGTGCTATTCCTGTTTTTTGTCTTGCTGGATTGCTCTCCTTGGGGCTTCTCTTCCCTCTGTCTGGCTTTGCAGCCTTAAGGAAGGAAGGAAGGCAGGCAGGCAGGCTGGCTTCTCTTTGGTTCTGGAGAAAGCCTGCCTTCCTCCTGCTACTCCTCTTGTGGGCCTCTGTGCCCCAGAGGTGACTAATCCTGGAAATATGCCTGTTTCAGTCCAGGCTACTGGCAGTGCCCGTTTGGTGCCAGGCTGTAACAGCTGATTGAGTCCATTTGGTCTGGAGCATTGTGGTCTGAGCAAGCACCACCTCTTTCCCCCACATTTTCTTCATGAGGATTATTTCTTGGCTAGGTCCATTCCTTGCCATCACTCTAGGGCTAAGGTGTTTAGCAGGTGGCCACCATGCCATCCAGGCATCTGGAAAGAGAGGCAGACACCCTTGTGTTCTGTGGGAGGGCTGATTTGGTTTAAGAAGAGTTTGGGATTAAAGAAAACAAAGTCTAAATACACCCAAACTTTAGGTATTGTACTCTTGACAGGCAAGGTAACAACTATCGCTGTGACATTTTCATTCTTTTTTGTCTTCTGGGCTTTGGTGTTGTTTCTCTTTTCCGGCTTCCTTGTTTGTTTTGTGTTTGTTGTGTCTAGGAAAAAAACAAGGAGGCAATTAATCTGAGAAATCCATTTGGCAACGGATTTCTGCATCTCAAGCCGTTTCTGAAGTGCGTTCCTTGAAAGCATCTGTGAATTGGACTCGGAAAATTTTTACAGCCCTGCGGATTGCTTTGGGTAAAAATAAAAATGTGGGTTTTTGTGTGGGAATGCAGATTGCTTCAGGATGACAAATGTTTTGGTTCAAGGGAAGGAAGAGCAGAGTTGAAGAACTGTGGTCTCCTTTCATTTTTGTATTTCATAATAACCAAAACACGGAGATGCAACTTCTTTTGAATGTGATGGGGACCCAGTGGCAAAATTCAAGGGGGATTTTCAGAGACAAGTGGCTGCATCCCCCACCCCCACCCCCGGTTTAAATAGAAGATAATCTATGTACAACACTTGTGTACACTGGAATTAAATTTTACATTAGGTGCTGGGATGTTTTGGTTTGGAAAGCTAAGATTACTTTTGTGTTTCACAGGATGACGTGGGTCCTTCCATCTGCTACTGCTTCCCCTGAAATACTTTGCAATGGGTCCTGAATACAACCCTTAACCCACCCTCACAACCTATATTTCTAAACTGCCAGCTGCATCAGAATCTAAAATGGCTTCTCTTGAATTTAGCATTTGGAACACGAAAGGGTATAATTGTACCATCCATGGCTATATATCTGGAGCTGGCTATGTATAAAATAGGGAGTTAAAGTGGGCCCTTGCCAGTGTTTAGGATAGCATTTTTCATGCAAAGTGTGTGGGTGATATTTGGGGATCCAGGCTCTACCCCCCCCCCAAAAAAAACACGTGTCTCTCTCTCTCTCACTCCCAGTTGTTTACATGAAGTTTCCTATAACCTCTTTTAATATAGTGAAGGGGATAAACTTAGAAATGTTTTGGGGTGGCAGGAAGTGTCAGACAGGGCTGTGTGGCCATCTTATGCCTGCAAGAGGCAGATCTGGTCCTCGCCTGTTGTTTCTATTTCCTTGTTGTTCTTCCCCTGAGCACATTGCATTCCTTCTGGGAACCAGCTGAATGTAAACAGCCACGTGCCCCTCCGAGTCCTGAACAATACTATAAAAACAAGGCATTAAACAGAGCACTTAGGCTCAGTTCAATAAAACTTTTCCATGCATTTGAAAGTCTTTGGAGAACTCTTGTTAGAGAAAATGTTAGAGGAGGCTTGAAATTAAGCTGATTTCCCCCCCAAATAATATTTGGGTTCCAGTTTTGAAGGAAGTCAGCTGTGTTAATTTGGGGGGTGGGTGTTAAAATTGTCAGACAGCTGTTTTCCCAGCAGTTCTTGGCCCCTCTCTTTGCATTGGTGGTGGGTTTTGTTTAGGATGAGAGGGAGTGTTGGAGACTTCTAGGAAGGAGGAGAAACTGAAGGGGCGTTACTGGTGGACTATACTTTTCTTCTTTGCCCAGAGTTTTACATTTCAGTGATTGCTTCAGGCTTAGCCAGCTTTTTGGATTGCCAGAGTGCTTGCCTCTGGGTTTCACTGGAATAAACTCCAGGACATGGTTGGTTGGTAAGCCAAAGTAAAGGTCCAGGTGCTGCAGCATTTTCAATGCCTTGGGACAGCCGTTGTTGTTGTGGGCTGTATTGCCTCTCTCCTGTGGTGTCCTGTGTCCTGCGGTCCTCTCTTTTGTTCTCCAGGCCTCCCCGCTACAAAGATCCTGCAAAGCCCCACATGAGTCATGGAGGTTTGTTCTCTGGTTTGTTTACTATAAACACACTCTAGCGTTCCAGAATTGCCCCAGCAAAGTGAGCGCTTTGACTTCGCTCTTTGATACCTCAAGGGTATGCTCCCAAGTTAGCTTATATAAGAACCTTTGCTCCCTCCCACTTTTGGTGTGTGCATTGTGCCACTTTGAGACTTGTGTAGGGAAACAGAGGTCAGGGTATTGCTTTGCAGTCTGGGTTGCCTTAGCATAGGGGAGTGAGTGGGCTTGAGGAGCAGGGCACCACTTGCTGCCATTGCCTTGGATCATGGTTGTGGAGTTGGCTGCGCCTGAAGCTTACAGTCCACATTTGCTCTGTGGTCAAGCTGGCTAAAGAGCTGACCAAGGGAGGCTTCTTTCTCCTGTTCCTCAGCTTTGGGGTTGTTGTGGGTGTGTCACCCAGAGCTTTGTAATGCTGCAGACCCATTGCTTCAGGAGTTTGGTTTCTGTACTGCTACTGTTGCATCACTTTCCGAAAGCTGGAACCTCTTGAGCCAAGGGCTAGACATCATCCATCTCAGGAGGGGCAGAGAGCTGGGCTTGGGGTGCTTCCATTTCTATGGCCAGCTTTGCACTCTTGAGTAGACAAAGAAGATGGGCTCTTCTTTTACATGTGGCAGATACCAGCATGACAAAAGGAAACAGTACTGCCAAGTGGGATTTAGCAAATATTTCAATTTCCTTCTTTTATTTTTGAATCTAGAAATACTAGAGAGCACTCGCATGCCACAGGTGGTGAAGAGAGCCCCAGGTAATCTCATCCATCAAGGAGAGGGGGAACCCGGGAGGTATGCTTTCTGGAGGAAATAAAATACCCTTCTGTGAAAGCTTCAGAAGTGCTGGGATGGGTCAATCATCTCAAACTTTGTCCACCACAGGATATCCCCTTTCCCTTTGGCTAGAGATTCATCTTACATTTAACCGTAGGCATCAATCTCAAATATATAAACCTGCCTTCCACTCAGTTGGACTATTGTTGGTCAGGCCCAGGAGGGTCTGTTTTGACTGGCTTCTGTTCCCCTCATCAGTTGCTACCTGATCCCTTTACGTGGAGATGTTAGAGACTGAGTCTTTGGCAAGACATATTTGCAAGCCGTGTGTAGATTTCTCTTTGGGATGCCCTAAAGATAAGCAGGAAAATGATGCTCCCAGACCTTTTGTAGCTGTATGGAAGTTGGGATTTCAGTCCATGTGAGTGAAGCAGTGCCAAATGGAGTTTCCTCCCTTGACTGTCTAAACCAGTGGTTTACTACCTCAGGTCCCCCAAAATGTTATTGGACTTATGCTCCCAGAAGTCCAGGCAGTATGGCCAGTGGCAAATGATTCTGGCTGTTGTAGTTCACCAGAATCTGGGGACTGACAGGTTGGAAACACAATTTCAGTCTACCCATTGAAAGATCAACCAAGAATGATATTTTCTTGCATGACCTGGAAATCCACAATACTTTTCTTTTGTACTCTTTCCCTGTTCCAGTGCCAGACTTTGTTTTTTGGCCTTCCTCACTTGGTCCTTTTTTTAAAAAGCCATAGAGCAGTGGTTCTTCTCAACCTTCCTAATGTCGCGACCCTTTAATACAGTTCCTCATGTTGTGGTGACCCCCAACCATACAATTATTTTCATTGCTACATACAAATATGTGTTTTCCAATGGTCTTAGGCGACCCCTGTGAAAGGGTTGTTCGACCACCAAAGGGGTCCCGACCCATAGGTTGGGAACCACTGCCATAGAGAAAACCTTCTTCTTAACCTTGAAAGCTGTAACACAACTGTCTTGACAATCAAATCCTTGAGGAGAATGTAACATTTGAGATAATCCTCTCTTATCTAGCTGCCAGTGGGAGCCTAGGCCAGCCAAGGTTGTTTCTATGGCTAGGAGCCTAGCTGTTTTGCAGTCCCAAGGTTTGACATCCTTCGTGCTTCTGTAGCAAAGAAAGTGAAAGGGGGAAGCTGAGTAATGGGTTTAGTTGTGTAGGATGTGCCCTCCTTGAACTTGGGCTGAGGTTCCTTCTTGATTTTCCACTTGTATGGTTGGTCAAATTATGAGAAACCTTAGTCCATTCTCCCTGCCCCAAATGGTGCTGTGTGTATGGTGGCTGTGGGGTCTTCTTAATTGCTTTGTGTTTGCAGTGATGCTGAAAGCCTCCCCCTTTCTTCCCTTCTTGTTATAGTTGTTCACTACAGGAAAAGAGGTTCCACCTAAACATTAGGAAGAATATCCTGGTGGTAAGAGCTGTTTGACCGTGAAATGCACTACCTTGGAGAGGTGTCTTGGTACCTTGGAGACTCCTTTGGAGGTTTTGAATCATTCGCAACTGGAATGCTACAGCCCAGATCCAGTTGTGGAATCCCTGTCCATGGTTGAGTCTGGGACTGAGCAGGTGTGGGGCAGCTCAGATCTTGGCTATCCTAGTCCTGGAGCCACGGGGATGAAACCAGCTAGAGAATTTATTTGTTGTATTTTGAGGAGAGGGGCTCGGCATACAATTTGAATTATAATACACAAGGTAACATCAATGTTTTCAAAGTAGTTTAGGCGAGTTTGTTGTGTCAGTAGATATTAGATACTTATTATTCGTGGATGGTTTTAGTTATGGTTGTTCTAATATTGAGTGTCCAGGTTCTCTTGGTGGTGAGAGGGCTCTTGCCTTTGTAACTTGTGGACTCCTCAGGAGCACCAGATTAGACGCAGTGGGCAACAGAATAGTGGAAAAGCTGGTTCCCTCTTAGTGTAACTTGGTGGGTTTCCCCTTCTTCCCCTCTGTTTAAATTAAAACACACGTGTGCACATGTGCACACATACATATATCACAATAAACTATTCCAGGGATTAAGTGGGTTTTTGTAAACATCTTACTGGGGGCAAAATTTCCAGCCTTTGGCTTCAGTCTTTTCAGCAACAACTTCTAAGTGGATGCATTTAATTGTCCCAAGCCCTTTTCTGCGTTGCCTTTAATGGTGCTAGATGTATAGGGTGTTGCTTTTGAAGAGGGTGAAAGATTCCGCGGATGATTTACAGACAAATTGGGAGTGATGCCAAAAAGAATCCTCTTGAGCAACCATATTGTCCCAGATTTCACTGTAGTACTGCCAGGATAGTGTTTTTATTTATAATTAATGGGTCATAAATGATTTCTCACAAAGTGGCCTTTGCATTCCCTCTATGCTAGTGGGCCTGCTCTGAAGTTAGCTTTGAGCCACCTGCTTGGAGGAGGGATGGGAGGCAGCACGTTCCATGTTGTTCCTCTGGTTCTCCTCAAGTGGAATGAAGGCTAAATCTGGCTCAGGTTGCATGCTCAGTGTTACAGAGCCACAAATGTTTTGCAGCAACAGACGTTTAGGCAAGGCAGGTTACATGCCATCTTGAATGTCGTGTTTTCATCCTGGATTTTTGTGGGTTTTTCTGCAAAAGGGCATATAGGAGGGTAGTCCAGCTGGGGACCTCAGACCCATGTAGACCAAAATGAGGACATTTTATCATGGACCATTTTGCAAATTGTCAAACTTGGCCTCAGTGACCCCTAGTTTGCTTCCAACTGTTTCTTTCTCTCTAAGGCAGTTGGAGGGGTGGAGCCCACTCCCCTGTGTGTTTATATAGGAGTATGTTGTGTTGTTGCAGAGTTGATTCCAGTGTCAGCAGTGTTTTGAGTGTTATGATTCCTACCTCTGGGTGACCGCTTCTGGTTATAAATATGTATACCCAAAGGAGGTTTAGAAGTCTTGAAATTGTGGTAAAAGCTCTCTGTCAAGAATGGCAGCACTTAATAGGCAGGTGTTCTGCTACAGCATTGGGGTGACTATTCCAGTTGTTTATTCTATATTTGCTAAAATATTTCCAATTTACAGATCTCAGGGTAGGGTACTATCAATAAAGTCACTTCAGAACTAAACAACTTAATAACTTAAGCAGTTTAAAACCAATAGTGTGAGACCCACAGGGTGATGACTCAGAACCAAGGCATGCTCTTAGTAGGCCATAAATGCTTAAAACCTAATTTGTCACTAAAATACTAGCTAAAATACAGTGTGGGTGCTGGTTGGGTCTCCAGGTGTTGGGCATATTCACAACTGAAATGCTGCAGTCCAGAAAGTTCTTCTTGCTTTTAGAGAAGTGA
>NC_056531.1:16668937-16749958 GCF_019175285.1 Sceloporus undulatus | reverse complement strand
TGAGCTAAGGGAAGGCCTATCCCTCAAAATGGAGCAGGTTGGGGAGAGATGTCCCATCAATTGTCTGCAGCCACTGCTGGCACCAGCAACCGACTGGCTATGAGGCATTGCCCCCCCCAAATTAATCAACTGAATCGTAGAATCTCAGAGCTGGCAGAAGCCCCCTAGCCTAGGCCACAAGCTAATCTCTTGCTCAATACAGGATCTCCAGCTAAAGCCCCCATCAGGAGCTGTCCAGCCTCTGTTGGAAGACATCCAGAAAAGGAGACACCACCACCTTTCCTCGCACTTACAGTCAAGAAGTTCCTTTAAGGTTCAATTGAAATTCTCTCCTGTAATTTAAACCTTTAGAACTGGTCCCCCCTCTGGGCTTCTGCTCTTTGTGATTTAGGAGCAATGGAAGCCGTGGGGACTAAAGCACTCAAAACCCCAGCCCACTGTTTGGCGGAGCAGCTTTTGGTCTGCTGCTGTGATGCAGACACACAAGAAGGAAGGAAAATGAATTTGAGTTGCATTTGATAATACTTTGAGGATCTTTGAACCCCCATTTTGGACAGCTGCCAGTGCTGAATATTACCCTTCGGAGAGGCTATTAAAATAGAACAGTGAACTCTGGAAGTCTGATTATGGCTGATAGTTGATTGCAGACACCATGTAATTTGCTGTAGGAAATTTTATCGATATAAACTGATTGACGAGCGTTTCATATGGTTTAGGAGGGTCTATAGTTTTTTTAACTGTCTATATGTTTATCAATTTCTGTTATTGATATGCAGACTATGCTAAAGAGATTCTTTGAAACATTTTTACAACCTTTAAAACACCCTGAAAGTTGACACAGGTTAGAGTTTTCTGTGACTGTATAAGTGGTCATTATTGTATTGTATTTTAATCGTTGTGCTGGCTGTGTGCCATAATAATAACATTTCCTTCACAGTAGCCTGCCTCAAGTTGGATGTGAGGTTGTGCGGATGCTGTTATGTGGGCCCTTGTTTCTTCAGGTTTCACATGCAAAAACTCTGATTTCCTTTACCAATTGATGGCTCAGGCAACACTGCAGATATGGTTTGAACTGAAGGTTGTCAAACGAGTCTGGACACACAAACACCCAGATAATGGTCAAATGGGTAATTTCCAAGGGGGGGCCACAGAGCCTTTGTGCTCTGGTAGTCTTGGGCTTATACCTTCAGTTTGCTCTGGAATGGTGTGCATTGGTATACCAAATTGTCTTTAAACAGAGTCAGTTTTTCTAATACATAAACAGCTACATTCCTCTGCCTGGGTTTGGAAATATGTTAGAAGGTGAGGGCTTGAGAGGTACCTCTTGAGAGATGGATGTGGGTCTTAAACTGAACAAGCACCAAAAGTTCATGCATTCCATAAAATAAATCCTCAACGCTTGCATTCTCCATGATATTGAGTCTACCTTAATAAAAGTATTGCCCATGGCCGATATTGGACCTTCCCCTTTCATAAGACGGATAAGGCTATTATAGTGTCTGTTACACTCTTTTTAGAAAGAGGGACACAGGTTCTCACACAACACCATTTCTCTGAGATAGAATGAGGGTGGGGAAAATCATTTAACCTGTCACCAACACACACATTTATACTTCCAGTCTGCAGGAATGGAGAAGCTCAAAGGAACGGACTGCTTTTGTTCCAATGGCTGGTTTTCCACAGATTGGCTTGCATTCTGTGGATTTGCCTTTGGACTTGACTGCTGAAAGAGCACCAAAGCCAGAACCTTATCCCTTTTTTTATTTATTTCATTATCAATGGCCAGAAAAAATTGCAACTACACATAAAGAATGAGAAAATAGGGTCAGATTGACAAAAGTTTTTATTATAAACAAAATTCCTTACAGAATTAAACATACACACCTACCCCATATGTCTGACAGGACAGACCCAAGATGAAGAAAGATCTGAAGTTTTGTGCCACCAAAGGAACAAAAAAAACATAAATCTTCACAAGTTAGTTTTAAACATTTGAACAAATAAGATTTGTAATAAAAAAAAAAAAACAGGGCAATAGACTCATCACACAACTTACAGAAACGAGACTGAGCCTAACCTTCTTTGAAACCAGGGCTCACTCCCACTATGTTTTAAAGCCATTGCCCATCGGATAATGACCATCGTCCCTTTGAAACCGGGTCTGAGCCTAGAGTGATCATTTCAATCCATGAAGGAGGCAAACACAAACCCCCGCTTTTCTTTTGGCATTTCTTTGGTGATTCTTTGGAAAAATCGATTCTGGGGTGTTTTCAACAAGTGGGAAGACAGATCTGAATCGCATCATTCTGAGGGGAGGAAGAAGCAGAGGGTTTTTACTACCCTCCTCATTTTTGATAGATCCACCACCCCCCCAGCGCTGCTTTTGGATGTGGTGTGACTATGAATGCATTAAAAAAAATAATGGAAAATTTGATTCATTGTTTTCAAGTGCAAACCAATTATCGAATCAATCAATTTATTTTAAAAAAATCAAATGCCATGGATCCCTTGGAAGTTTTAGCCCTGGGCTCCTGAGCCCTCTTTGGGGGAAAGCACCTCCTGCGTGATGCCAAGCCAGGAGGCCAGTGCCGCCAGCTCCCTCTACTTACTAGAGCCTGGGCTGCCGCTTATGTCACTGATGACGCACAGATGATGACATGCATTTTGAAGCAGCACAAACTGTAGGGATGACGATCAGCCAAAAAGACCGATTACAGGACAATGAAAAGATCGCTTTATAGTAGGAAGGATGGACCTTGAATCATTTAACACAAGAGCGAAGCGATCCCAAACAGTTTAAATGTAAGTGGGAATCACCTCAGATCCTTTCAATCTAAATTTCCTCCTGAGTTGCCAGAGGAAGAGCCCGAGCAGGTACATTAGTCTCAAGAGAGAGCTGCATGTGCAAATACAAAGGGTTTTCCTTTCTAAAGTTACAACTCTCTCTCTTCAGGCTAAGCCATTGGTTCTTGACACATTTGTTTGTCCCTGCTGCCTTCTGGCATTGAAACAGCTCCTGAGAGGCTTCAACTGTTTGGGGCAGGTTTTTTTTGGATTCAGTTTAAGGGAGAGATATTTAGAATTCTCTGCTAGGGATCTCTTGCCTCACCAAACAAATCCAGATTCCCGCAGTTGAATAGAATAGGGTTAGTTTGTGAAAGCCCTGTTGGTGCCTACTCAGGTCTTCTTTCCTTTCCTGCTCTTCATGAAGTGGCCTTGCAGGCTGTTTGGTGGTCTTTTTTGTTGCATGCAAGGCAATAAGAATCAGGCCCCTAAGCAAGTGGTTCCCAACTTTGTCTCCAATGTTTTGTACTTCATTCGAACCAAGCTGACTTCTGGAGTTGAAACCAACTCTGGAAGAGCAAAGTTTGGACATTGCCCAATTTGCTCTGCTTTAGAGTTCTTTCCTTTTTCTTGCATCCAACAGAGACTAGGTTTTTTTACTGTTCACATTGCGGTTAACCCATCAATACAACATTCCAACAGGGTTTTTTTTTTTACAGAAGTGAAGTGCGGTTGGTTTCCTGACATACAACTAGTAGTCCTTGCTGACACTTCCTTTGCCGAAGTGGAGCTGAAGCACCCAGTTTTTTGCTCTAGAGTCTCAGCAGTTATAGACTGCCCCTTGGGGCGGCCTTACCTGCCCTTTCCCGACGATCGGGCCCAGCTCCACAGCCAGCCCTAGCCCATCCGCGCTTTTCCAGCAGTACGTACTAGGGTGCCCTTTAAGGGCTCAGATGCATCAGGGCTGAAGGAGATGTTTGTGTTGTTCATTGATTTAGTCCCCATATGTGTGGAGCCAACTCTGTGCTGGGCTTGGAGCAACATGCCGTTAATCCATGTCATTGTATTTTAGACAAAGATTTGTGCAGAATTCTGCAAATTAGTCAGCAGCACCAGGTTCAGTTTTTTAAAAATCAGTTGAAGTTGCGAGAAGAATCGGGCTGGCCTTCCCGCTGATTAGTAATTATTATTAATTAGTATTATTAACCTTATTTATAAAGCGGGTAAATTACACAGGATGTACATCAAATCCGTTTAGTTAGCCGGTTCCCTGCCCTCAGGCTTACAATCTAAAAGACAGGACACGACGGAGAAGGAGTGGGGGAGGGAAGGGTACGAGGTCCACAACAGTTCCGCTCAACCTCCGAGTTCCTGGACCAAGGCATAGACTGGAGGGAGGGCAAGGCTTCATAATCGATGGTTATCATTATCCAGGGAAATACATACTCACAAGTTAGATAATACATATACAAGAACATAGCAAACAGGAAATGGATCAATAACAGCCAACAACAGAACAGCAGATAGTAAGCACAATAATGCGATGCCGGGGAAGGCTTTCTTAATAGATGGTTTTTCAACTACTCCTTTGAAGCGGTTATGAAGTGATGGCTCTTGTCTTGTGAGGAAGAGGTTCCAGGAGTGAGGGCAGGCAAGTGGAAAAGGGGCGAATCCCGGGATGGGGCGAGGAATCCTGGGCTGAAAGACAGGACCCCCATTGACTACCCAGAAAGGAGGGCCCTGGTGGCCGGTGAGTACAAAGAAGGTCTATACGGTAAGGAGGGGGTCCCAGTTCATGGAGGGCTTTAAAATGTCGACAGCAGGAGCTTATACTGAAATGCGGAAGGGAGAGGGAGCCAGTGAAGGATTCCCACCCAGGCAGCGATGTGGTCAGAGCAGTCCCTCCTGTGCTTCCCTCAGAGGCAGAGATGGAGCAAGGGCCGTCTGGAGGATAGAGTTCCTTGTGTAGGGCTGATGGAAGCCCTACCTTCCGTCCTTCCCTCAAGCAGAGATGGAGCAAAGCGCCTTCCGGGGAAGGATAGAGTTCCTTTGTTTTAGGGCTGATGGGAGCCCTACCTTCCTTCTTTTCTCAGAGGCAGAGATGGAGCAAGCGCCTCTCGGAGGAAAGTTCCTTTGTTGAGGCTGATGGAAGCCCTCTTCCTTTCTGTCCCTCAGAGGCAGAGATTGAGCAAGCGCCTATCCTGGGAGGATAGAGTTCCTTGGTTTAGGGCTGATGGGAAGCCCCCTACTTCCGCTTTCCTCGAGGCAGAGATGAGCAAGCGCCTTCTGGGAAGGATAAGTTCTTTGTGGTAGGTCTGATGGGAAGCCCGACCTTCGTCTTTTCCCTCAGAGGCAGAGATGGAGGCAGCGCCTTCTGGGAAGGATAGAGTTACTTGTTAGGCTGATGGGAAGCCCGACCTTCCTTCTTTTCCCCTCAAGGCAGAGTGGGGCAAGCTCCGTCTGGGCATGATAGAGTTCCTTTGTTTTAGGGCTGATGGGGAAGCCCTAACCTTCCTTCCTTCCCTCAGAGGCCAGAGAATTTTGGGGAGCAAGCGCCTTCTGGGAAGGATAGAGTTCCCTTTTTTAGAGGCTGATGGGGAAAAGCCCTACCGTCCGTCTTCGCCTCAGAGGCAGAGAATGAGCAAGCGCCTTCTGGAAGGATAGAGTTCAGTTGTTTAAGGCTATGGGAAGCCCCCCCTACCTTCCTTCGTTCCCTCAGAGGGCAGAGAGAGTAGCGCCTTTCTGGGAAGGATAGAGTTTCCTTTGTTTGGCTATGGGAAGCCCTACCTTCCTTCTTTTCCTCAGAGGCAGAGATGGAGCAAGCGCCTTCTGGAAGGATAGAAGTTTCCTTTGTGTAGGGGCTGATGGGGAAGCCTACCTTCTTCTTTCCCTCAGAGGCAGAGATGGACAAGCGCCTTTCTGGGAAGGATAGAGTTCCTTTGTTTAGGGCTGATGGGAAGCCCTACCGTTCCTTCTTTTCCTCAGAGGCAGAGATGGAGCAAGCGCCTTCTGGGAAGATAGAGTTCCGTTGTTTAGGGCTGATGGGAAGCCCTAACCTTCCTATCTTCCCTCAGAGGCAGAGATGGAGCAAGCGCCTGCGGGGAATGAATGAGTTCCCGTTGTGTAGGGCTGATGGGAAGCCCGACCTTCCTTTCTTTTCCTCAGAGGCAGGATACGAGCCAAGGCGCCTTCTGGGAAGGATAGAGTTCCCTGGTGTTTAGGGCTGATGGAAGCCATACTTCCTTCTTTCCCTCAGAGCAAGATGGAGCAAGCGCCTTCTGGAAGATAGAGTGCCTTGTTTAGGGCTGATGGGAAGCCCTACCTTACTCCTACCTTTCCTTCTTTTTCCTCAGAGGCAGAGAATGGAGCAAGCGCACTTCTGGAAGGAAGAGTTCCTTTGTTAGGGCTGAAGGAAGCCTACCTTCCTTCGTTTCCTCTTTCCTCAGAGCAAGATGGAGCAAAGCGCCGTCTGGGAAGGAGAAGAGTGTCCTTGTGTAGGGCTGATGCGGAAGCCCTAACCATTCCGCTTTCCTCAGAGGAAGAGATGGAGCAAGCGCTTCTGGGAAGGATAATTTCCTTTGTTTAGGGCTGGGGAAGCCCTACCTTCCTCTTTTCCTCAGAGGCAGAGATGGAGCAAGCGCCTTCGGGGAAGGATAAGTTCCTTTGTTTTAGGGCTGATGGTAAGCCCTAACTTTCCTTCTTTCCTCATAGGCAGAGAATGGAGCCAGCGCCTTCTGGAAGGATAAGAGTTCCTTTGTTTTTAGGGCGGATGGAAGCCTACCTTCCTTCTTTACCCTCAGAGGCAGAGATGTGAGCAAGCGCCTTCTTGGAAGGAAGAGTTCCTTTGTGTAGGGCGGATGGGAAGCCATACCTCCTCTTTTCCGCAGAGGCAAATGGAGAAGCGCCTTCTGGAAGGATAGAGTTCTTGTTTAGGCTGATGGGAAGTCCCCCCCCCTAACCTTCCTTCTGTTCCTACAAGGCAGAATGGAGCAATCGCTTCTGGGAGAAGAGTTTTCCTTTGTGTAGGGGCCGGATGGGAAGCCCGACCTTCCTTTCTTTCCCTTCCCTCAGAGGCAGAGAGGGAGCAGCCGCCTGCTGGAAGGATAGAGTTCCTTTGTTTAGGGCTTATATGGGAGCCCTACCCTTCCTTCTTTTCCTCAGAGGCAGAGATGGAGCAGCCCTTCCTGGGAAGGATAGAGTTTTCCTTTGGTTAGGGCTGATGGAAGCCCGACGTGCCTTCTTTCTCAAGGCAGAGAGGGAGCCGAGCGCCTTCTGGGAAGGGTAGAGTTTCCTTTTGTGTAGCGATCTATGGGAAGCCCTACATTCCCTTCTTTCCCTCAGAGCGGATGGAGCAGCCGCCTTCTGGGAAGTATAGAGTGCCTTTGTTAGGGCTGAAGGGGAGCCCTACTACAACCTTCTTCTTTTCCTCAGGAGGCAGAGATGGATCCAGGTGCCTTCGGAAGATAGAGTCCTTTGGTGTAGGGCTGATGTTTCTGTCATTTGAATTGGATAGCCCAGAGGAGTTTGGCTATTCTAATCCGGCGGAGAGAGGAGAAGAGAGGAGCAGCTGGGCAGCCATTTGGAGACCGTGTGCTTTGTTGCTGAGGGGGCGGAGCTTTCTGTGGAGCATCTGTGCTCACAAGGTGCGGAGCTAGCAGAACTAGCTTTATATAATCCCTTCCAGAGCCTCCCAGAACAGGTCCGGCCAAGAGAGGAGAAGATGCTCCCCAAAAGGGTTAAGGTTTCATCATTGCTCCCCAAAAGGGTTAGGGTTTCATCTTTGCTCCCCAAAAGGGTTTCATTGCTCCCCAAAAGGGTTAGTTACATTGCTCTCCAAAAGGATTAGGGTTACATTGCCCCCCAAAAGTGTTACATTGCTCCCCAAAAGGGTTACATTGCTCCTCAGGAAGCTCCCCAAAAGGGTTAGGGTTACATGGCTCCCCAAAAGGCTCCCCAGAAGGGGTGGGTTGACATTGCTTCCCAAAAGGCCGCTTTTCTACTGATGCGAACATTAACGGCGCATGGGACACAATAGTGGAAGGATGCACTTTCTCCCTCACGGCAGGCCAAAAACGAGACCCGGAAAGCCAAGGAGTAGCTTCCGGTTGGAAACTGCAAGGTTTTCCTTCGGGAAAGTCTTAGGATTTCCTGCAGGTTTTAGGGAGAGGAGTCGAGGGAGTGTTCTTAATGCGTTGTTCAATGCCATCGGATGCTGGGCCGTGTCATATTTGGTTCTCGCTTGACGATCATAACCCCGAGGCCTTCTTTTTGTTGTGTCTTGCAGGGCATTTTCATCAAAGACTCCAACTCCCTAGCTTACTACAACATGACCAGCGGGTCCATCATCCACTTGGCCCTCAAGGAAAGAGGAGGGAGGAAGAAGTAGGTTTAGGGGGTCCTTTGACGACGAAGAAGTTGAGCTTTGGGCCTCTTTCACGTCCGGAGAGAGAGCCACCATCTTGCGCATGCAGCTGCTATTAAGTTTGAAGCTTCGTTATGTGCAGGCTGCGCCGTAATGTTCGTTACGCCAATGGCGTTCCTCCCTTCTGTATTCATTGCTTGTTTTTTCCCCTAGCCGCGTTTGGCTTGGCTTGGACCCAGTTCAAAACATATAGAAAGCAGTTAAGAGAATGAGTTAAACATTTCAGCCTTGCTACCTGTAGTATTTTGCAAGTAAATTTAAGTTGTGTGTAATAAAAATTATTATTACATTCGTTTACGTCCCACTTTGTGTTTTGTCACCGCTCAGATCCTATATCCTGGCATTGCAATGGTCATATATGGGGCACTGAAGGTTATATATTATACTAATGGTCATGTATGGGTCACTGAAGGTTATAGATTATATTAATGGTCATATATGGGACACTGAAGGTTATAGATTATATTAATGTATTAATGGGACACAGGGATACATAGGATCCTATGTATTGGGTCTCTCTCCTAAGGGTCCTATAGTCCAAACCCAGAGAAGCACATGGCAACCATGATGTGGAGAGAAGCCCCAAGCCTTGTTTCCATTTGAAAAGGTTCCATGCCTGCCTTGGGTTCCATGTTCCGCTCTAGAATGCAGCTGAGGCCAGTGCGGCCGTTGGACGCCAGTCAGTGCCCTTCTGGACAGCGGCTTGACCAGTTCGTGGAGAGCATCTTGACCTGTGGCCATTCGGGTTCTTGGTGCCGCCATGGCGCGCGGAGAGAATTTTCTCAACGTGAGTGGTACCACTGGCCAGAGATGGCCTTGGGAAGAGATCAAGCGGGCGGCCGGAGGGAGGGAGGCCAGAGGTGACCACTGGGGTCCTGGCTTTGGCCGGCCATCCCTTCCTTGGCTCTCATTCATCTCCTCTGCAGGCCGTCGGGAAGTCCATCGGGAAGACTGTCAAGTTCTTCTCGTGTAATATACACCCGAAAGATGAGGACGAGGACGTCCCCAGACGTCTTCAAAGGTAAGTTCCTCCTTCCTTCCTTCCTTCCTTCCTTCCTTCCTTCCCTCCTTCCTTCTTTCCTCATTTCCCTCCCTCCCTACTTCCTTCCTTCCTTCCTCCCTTCTCTTCCTCCCTTCTCTTCCTTCCTTCCCTCCCTCCCTTCTCCTCTTCCTTCCTTCCTTCCCTCCCTCCCATCTTTCCTGCCTCCCTTCTCCTCTTCTTTCCTTCTCCTCTTCCTTCCTTCCTTCCTTTATCCCTTCTTCTCTTCCTTCCTTGCTTCCCTCCCGTCTTTCCTGCCTCCCTTCTCCTCTTCCTTCCTTCCCTCCTGTCTTTCCTGCCTCCCTTCTCCAGCTCTTACCCATAAAAGGAATAAACTCTTCCAAAACATGGCTGCAGAGCCCCCAAAACCCACCAGAGTGCCACGTTGCTGGACAGGAGAGACAGTCAGCAGCGCTGGAGCAGTCATGTTTCATGGCCTTTTCCTGTCCCCATTGCAGACACAAGAAGACACAATCAACCCACTTCAAGGAGGAAGTGGTGGAAGACATCGCCGCGTTGTCCGCAGACACCCATCCCTCTCCGTCGGAGGAGCTGACCGCGGACATCGATCCCTCTCTGTTGGAGGAGCTGACCGTGGATGTCTGTCCCCCTCTGTTGGATAAGTTGACCATGGATGTCCATCAGTTTCCATCGCGGGAGCTGACCGCAGATGTCCAGCAGTCTCCGTTGCAGGGTTTGACCGCGGGCATCCATCCCTCTTCGTCGCAGATAGTGGTTGTCGCACAGGTCCACCGTGCTTTTTCGGTAAGGAGAGCCTTTCATACCCTCAGTGTCCTGAGAAGTGACCACGACCTTTGGCCAGGCCCTGACACTTCCTCCCGAGGGTGGCCAGGCATCCTCCTTTCCCAGGGCATGTCCTACATTTTGACTTGAATTCTAAAATGTCCTCCATTACAAACAAAAAGGGGTGTGACGGTGGTTTGGCTTCCATTTTGTAACGTCCTACTTTTTTTCCACGAATGTACCGCGTTTGCTGATCCGGCGCGGCTTGACTGTCATTCCCAGAATACTGGGAGTCGCAATCCAGTGATATCTGGTCTGCGCACGTTCTGGTGTCGTAACGTCGCCCGGTTTCCACTCTGCATTCGCTTGTGCCTTTGGATGCCATTTGCAGAAGTGTCCATACTCATTCCTCCTTTTTTCCTTTGAAAGGATTCCCCCGAAACAGAGGAGGCCAAAGACGAGGAGGAGGAGAAGGAATACAACGAAGGGGATCGGAGGTAATAAATAAACAAACGCTACCTTTCTTTCCGTCTCCATCAGGGGACACTGTGCTTGACAGTTCCTGCATGGCAGAATGGGGTTGGACTGGAGGTCTCTTCCAACTCTGTGGTTCTGTGATTGCAAGGGGGCATGTGGGCCATGGGTGGGCCATGGAGGAGCCATGAGTGGGCCATGGAGGAGCCATAGGTGGGCTTCCGTTCAGACTTTTGTACTGCCTCTCCCCCCAGCGTTGTACAGAAAGAACAGTTGGCGAAGGACCTCGCCGAGGAGAAGCCTGCCATCCTATGGGTAAGTTAATAGGGGCGGCGTACATTTGGAAGTCTCCCTTGTCCCCTTTCTTAGGGAAAGAGATTTGGGATCCGGGCCCCATGTACCCTTTTTCATGTTCCCCCCTCCTTCGGCCTTCTCTCACAGGACCTAGACGATGATATCTGGCGGGTGGAGGACGAATGTCGCCCACACTCGGTTTCGTGCAGGTAAGTTCTTCTCACCTGGCAGGAGGGATGGCTGTTGTAACCCTGGAGTAGTGGCTGGGCGCTTATGGAAGCCCATGGCCTTCCATAGGGACGCCCTTGTGGTACCCTCAGTCTGGAACAGCCTTCTGGACCCAGAAGGATGCTCTCAAAGGGTCACATTCATGAGTAATAATAATAATAATAATAATAATAATAATAATAATAATAATTTTTATTATTATTTATTTAATAATAATAATAGTAATAATAATAATAATTTTATTTGTACCCCACTTTTCTGTTGCCAAACAAACGTTTCCTGCCTCCATTTCAGATCTCTGAAGCCAGTAAGTGCTGAGAAGGAAGGCGCACTTCAGAGAAATGGCACGAACAAGATTCACTCTTTAAGGGTAAGGAATTTAATTGTTATTTTATACACACACACACACACACTGTAGGTCCTCCAGCGCAACTCTGCGGTTAACGTCTGACAGACACTGACCATAGAGTTGCGCCGGAGGACCTTGACATTCCTAGAGAGAACATATTAATCAAGTCCACGAATATCAAAGCTGCAAATATGGAGGGATGAGTGTGTGTGTGCCACTTACTTTTAGGATTCCTATGACTGCGCCACGGACGACGAGAAGCATAGAAGAAGGAACATCGCCCTCAGTCCAGTTTGGGCAGGTACTCTGGGGGCAATTAGCATCAACAACAAGGGAAGGATGGCTGTTGTATTATTATTATTAACCTTTATTTATAAAGCGCTGTAAATTTACACAGCGCTGTACATACAATCTTATTAATTGGACGGTTCCCTGCCCTCAGGTTTACAATCTAAAAAGACATTACACAGAAGGAGAAGGGAGTGGTGGTGGGGAAGGGACCTGTCTAATAAGATAATACATATAAAATACATAGCAATACAGGAAATGATTCAATAAAACAGACAACAAAAGAACATCAAATAGCAAGTGACAATTATACAATGCCTGGGAAGGCTTCTCTGAACAGGATGGTCTTCAGCTCCGTTTTGAAGCTGGTTAAGGAAGTGATGGCTCTTGCTCGCGGGGGAAGAAGGTTCCAGGAGTGAGGGGCAGCATGTGAAAAGGGGCAAATCCGGGATGGGGCAGAGGAAATCCTGGGCTGAGACAGCAGACCTTGACTACCAGAACGGAGGGCCCTAGTGGGAAGGTGAGGAGAAATAAGGTCTGATAAGTAGGGAGGGGCCAGCCCATGGAGGGCTTTAAACGTTGACAGCAGGAGCTTATACTGAATGCGGAAAGGGAGGGGGAGCCAGTGAAGGGATGCCAACACAGGAAAGATGTGGTCACAGCGGTGGGTGTGATAATGTGATAATGCGTGCAGCTGAATGCTGGACAGAGATTAAAGGACGGAGGTGAGAAAGAGGAAGCCCAGCCAGGAGGACGTTACAGTAATCAAGTCATGAGATCACTAGCGCATGGACCAGGATCTTGGCAGCAGAGACAGAGAGATAAGGTCGGATTTTGGCAATACTGTATAAAAAGAATCTACAAGCCTTGGCTGTGGTCTGGATCTGAGGGATACACGACAGAGAAGAGTCAAAGATAAAACCAAGACTGTGGGCTTGCTGGACTGGTTGAATGGAAATGTTGTCCACAGAGACAGAAAAGGAGTGTTGAAGGTTGGGCTTAGGAGGAAAGACAAGAAGCTCCGTCTTGGACATGTTGAGCTTCAAACGCCAATGGCACATCCACTGCAAGACAGCTGTGAGGCAAGACGAAACTTGCTGTTCAAGCCTTGGAGAAAGGTTGGGGGTGGAAAGATACAGCTGGGTGTCATCGGCATACAGATGGTAGGAAAAACCAAAAGAACTAATGAGTTTACCTAAGGACAGTGTGTAGAGAGGAAACAGAAGGGGACCCAGAACAGAGCCCTGGGGAACTCCAACAGATAAGGGAACAGGTGAAGAAGTCTGACCACCTGCAACTACTGCAAAAGATCTGCCAGACAAGTAAGATCTAAACCAGTCGAGAACAGAGTCTGAGAACCCAAGGTCAGAAAGTATATCCACTAGAAGACAGTGATCAACGGTGTCAAAGGCTGCAGACAGATCAAGAAGGATGAGAACAGAGTAAAGGCCATTAGCCTTGGCCTGTAAAAAGTCATTGGAGATCTTAGTGCGAGCTGTCTCTGTGGAATGCCTTGGGCGGAAACCAGACTGAAAGGGATCGAGGATGGAGTTGGCTTCAAGAAACTCAAGACAGTGAGAATAAACAACCCGTTCCAAAACCTTAGAAAGAAAGGGGAGAAGGGAAATTGGACGATAGCTAGACAAAGAGGAGGGGTCAAGAGAAGTTTTTTTCAGAATTGGGGAAATGAGAGCATGTTTGAAGTCCGACGGGAAGGAGCCTGTAGAGAGAGATTGAAGATATAGAGAAGCGAGGGCAGAAAGGAGGGAGCTATAGAGATTAGAAGACGAGTAGGAATTGGGTCAAGAGAACAAGTTGCAGGTTTGGAAGAGTTCAAAAGTGTGGCGAGTTCATCCAAAGAAGCAGGAGGAAACACAGAAAATTTGTTAGGGGAGGGCGAAAGAAGATTATGAGCAGAAGAAGAATCAGGAGGGACAATCTCAGAGCGAATGGTGGTAATCTTAGAGACAAAATAATTAGCAAAGTCATTAGGAGAGAATGGTGAAGAGACAGGAGGAGAGGGAGGTTTAAGCAAAGAGTTGAAGGTGGAGAACAAACGCTGCGGGTGCCTCTCATTGGCAGAGATCAGTGATTTGTAATAATTCTTTTTTGCCATAGAGAAGGCACGTGAGAAGGAAGAAAGAGCAAATTTGAAGTGGATAAAGTCAGCCCTCTGTTTGGACTTTCTCCAAAGACGTTCGGCCGCTCTAGAGCAGGACCGGAGAAACTTAATGATGGGAGTAAGCCAGGGCTAAGGACTAGTCTTAGAGGAAGAAGTGCGTACAGAGACAGGGGCAAAGTGGTCAAGAGTCGAGGAAAGAGTGGAGTTAAATAGAGACATTGCTGAGTCAGCAGAGTCCCCAAGACTTAGGGAAGAGAGAGATGAATCCAGGGTCTGACCAAGATGTAAACCTGGAGTAATGTCCGGGCGCTTCTGGAAGGAGCGCACTCCTCCAAAGTCTGTAGGGATGCCTTTGTGGCGCCCTCAGTGTGCTCTCTGGAGCATCCTTCTGGCCCCAGAGGGATGCTCTCAAGGGGTCACATTTCATGAAAAATAATAATAATAATAATAATAATAATAATAATAACTTTATACCCCAAACTTTTCTTGACGCCATTTCAGATTTCCAGAGCCGCCAAGCCCCTGCACTGAGAAGGAGGACATCACTCCAAGGATTGGCAGCGTAAAGATGCGCTCTTTCTTGGTAAGAAATTTTATATATATATGCACACACACACAGTGGGACCTTGTTATCCGCCAAGGTTTGGTTCCAGGATAACAAAATCCATGGATGCTCAAGTCCTGGCGCACTCCTATGGTCAGTGTCTGTCGGACGCTGGCCACAGAGTTGCGCTGAAGGACCTAGAGATGCCTAGAGAGGCATCCTCTCAGGCGAAAACAAGCTGCTTTTGCTCTGTGCGCAGAAAGAGAGTCTTGATGGCTTCCACCTCTCTCCTCCCCGTGCCATTTGTTTTTAGGCTACCAAAGACTGGGCCGCACATAATGAGAAGCATGGGGCAGCGAAGGATGAATTTCGGCCCCAGTCTGCATTCGCCAGGTACGAATGGGAGGCATGGCGGCTGTTAATGCTCCATGCGTCGGAGGAACACCTGGGTGCTTCCTATTGAAGGAGCGCACTCTTCCGCAGCCCATAGCCTTCCATTGGGACGCCATTATGATACCCTCAGTGGGCTCTCTGGAGCAGCCTTATGGATGCTCCCAAGGGGTCTCATGCGCTCTTCCTGCCGCCATTTCAGATTCCAGAACCTGCCAAGCCCTTGCACTGAGGAGGAAGAGGGTGCCTTCCTGAAGTTCGGGATCAACCAGATCAACTTGAATCCGGTAAGGAAAAAATCTGGCTGACCCATGGAAGAGTGACCAACATGGACATGGATCCATGCGGTCAATGCAGCGAAAAAGGATCCCAAAACGTCCATCCTACGTTTTGGCCTCCTGACCAGGAGGAGCAGAGCGCATGAACGGCGCCTCTTCCATCACGATAGAGTCAATGCGCACCCATTGTTCAGCAATCTGTTGTATAGATGGCATTATTTGTTTGTTTGTTTGTTTACCTAATTTCCTCACTCTTTTCTTCTCCCCCAAATAGAAGAAGACATCTCTCCATAACCTATGCAGAAGGTTCGGCCATCTTGGCCCTTCAGCGGCGGAAAAGATCGCCGACACCGTGGCCGAAAACCACCTGGAGCTCCTTCTGAACCATTACCTGGAGTCGCCGTTAAGGTAGGCGCATGGGTTCATATATTCCCCCACGCATCCCTTGGGGCATGTTTTCCATCTATGGCACTGGAAGGACGCACAAAGACTCCATTTTTCTCTCAACAGCGCCTGCAAGAAGATGATGCGCGGAGTCCTCTTCTCCTCGCTCTGCAACCTGGAGCTCGCGTTATTCTTTCTGCTGCACAAGGTTAACGACTCCTCTCAGAAAGCGCGACAGAAGGAAGACTACATCGTCAGGAAGGTAACCGGGGGGAGGTCTTTCCTTCCGACCCGCGCATCTGGTCCTTTGGGAAAGTTGTCCTCCGACTGACGCCAGGGTCTCCATCTTGACGCAGGCGAAGGCGCTCAAGGTGCTGGGGCTCCTTGTGACGGACTTGGTGGACGACAAGACACTCGGGATCTGAATGTCGTTAGTGTCCAACACATTGCTATACGCCGTGGTGCTTTTTAGATCCAGGCTCCACAACAAGGACCACCAGAAGCTGAAGGACCACATGTCCATGGAGTAAGTTGCGCTACAAAGCTGGGGGATGGCGAAGTGCGCCGGATATGGCTGCACGGACCTCTCTGTTGTTTTCTTTTCTCCACAGGGAGCTAATTGACATCATCAAGGTCTTGCTGGCGAGGTCCATGCCGGAAATGAGCTCCGTGATCCAGACCATGCTTGATGGCGCCCAATGTGGTGAGTATGGGTCCCCTCTGCTTCCTTTCTCCATCTCTAAGGGGCAGAAGTCTGGACACAGCGTCATTCCAGAAACATCTCTGCTTTGCCTGTTCTTTTCCCAGGGATGCTGTGCCAACGCTCCGGCCGCAACTAAGCGCCGATTGACCTTTAAAGACTATTAACCCCGGCAGAAGAGGATGGCGGCCCAAGGTTACTACTACTGCTACTAGTACTCTGCAGGGAGCCCCAGAAGGAACTCAGTGATGCTGGACACCCAAGGAGGAGGAGGGGGAGGAAGAGAAAGAGACCTGGGAGTAGTAGAGCCACAGTAGGGGCAATGACCTGTCCACCTCCTGGTCCCAAATCCTTCCCTGGGCCTTGTCCTCTTTGCTGACCATTGGACGACTGGCCTGAGGAACAGACAGAGGGGACGGAGCAGTAGTACTAGTTGTAGTATTCCGCTATCATCATCATTTATTATTTGTAGTAATATTATTATTAATCTTTTGTTATTACTATTAAGCTACTATCATTAGTAGTTATTATTATTATTTATTTCCAGTAATATGTTACTATCACTATTCGTCTTTTATTATTGGAAACCTACTATTAGTAGTGGTATATATTTTTTATTTCATTGTTATTAAGCTACTATTTTAGTAATATTTATTATTATTATAATGCTCTTATTTTTTATTTCTAGTAATACATTATTATTACTATTCATATTATTTTTAAACTACTATTAGTAGCTTTTTTGTAATTGAGCTGTTATTACTTATTTATTTCTAGCAACATACTATTATATGCTATTCGTCTTATTTTTACTAAGCTACTGCTGGTAGCTTTCTTGAGCTGTTATTTACTTATTTATTTCTAGCAACACATTAGGGTAAGATATCAAGGGTGTAAGCAAGAAGGTAGCGAGTGGGAGATGAATGAACTGAGCTGTTGGTTGTGGATGGGATGCAATTGATCCCGTTATGTTGTGTTATATCACATTATGTGTTTTTTGTTCTGTGCTTTATGGATTGTCTCGATATATGTTAGTTTGTAGAATAAGTTATTTTATGTAAGCGATGTTACGATATAAATATTTTTTTTAAAAAAGAAAAACAAAATTTCAGTGTCTGGAAGACTGAACATCTTCTTTTATCTTGACTGTTGCTCTGAACAAAATGGAGAAGCCGCAATGCATGATGTGGGGAAGTTACCTGGCAAGCGAAGCAAGGATTTCAAGTCTGTTGACGGAGATGGCGCATCTTGAAGAAAACAAGATGTAGCTGCCAAAAACCTTATCTAGGAACAGAGAACGTACAGGTTCTAACAGTGATGAGTTACTGTATGTTTGGATGACCGTCCAGGATGTTTGAAATTTGGACTGATAAGAGATGGAATGTGGAAAACAACATTTATGCTGAAGAAGAAACTCCTGGACAAAACCCAAAAGGCAGTGGTCAGTGGAAAGGCAGAAAGGTTTAAAAGAGAGACTTTTGAAAGCAGTGACTTTGTGATCCTGAATCCGCGGCATCAGATCTCCCATGGCTTCATGAAGGCACCTGATCAATGACTTCAGTGACAGCCACTCTTGTATGCGTGAGTATTGGGTGAATGGTGTGTGTGAGAGCTCTCTTGGTACTTGAATATATGTATGTCTTTATGTTTAATAAATGTTACATGAATAGTGCAAAACCAAATTTGGTGTCTCAATGTCTTTCTCAGCCTTGCTGTGAATAAGTTCACGGAGAGGAAGATTCTCATTACACGCTCTCAGGATAAATAGGTTGCCCTTACAATCTTGGGCATAACAAAGCATGAGGACCAGGAACTTAACCCAAAAGCTAAGAATCCTCCTCTTTGCATTAGTCTTGTGTCATTTGTGATTCTCAAGATGAGCCAGTGTTGCTAGCAGATTTTACCCAGTGTAATAAGAAATCTCTATGGAGCCAAGAGCACCTTGGACATACATGTGCTGCATGTATAAATTGAGGGTGTTGAGCGACAAGCGAGAGACAAGAGGTAAACGGAGGTGAGAAAGAGATAAACTGTACACGATGGGATTAAATATTTACATTATTGGGGAGCTGGGCTTGTCAGTGATGGATTTGTGAAAGGAAAGAAAGTGCCGTGTTTGTGGAACATGAGTGATGATTATAATAACATCCAAACTTCACAAAACAGGAATATCTTTATTAAACCTACCACCATGCACAAACTACATGTTGCAAGCTTTTGACGTTCCACTGGCTTCAAAAGCGTGCAACATGTACCTGGTGCATGCTGTTTAAGATTAAAAGAAATAACTGGCTAACTGACTAACTGGTTTTCATTTTCACGTGAGTATGCTGGCTATTTGCTGTAGTAAATGGGAATCGAAATGGAAAATGTTCACATGAGCTTTCGTGGATATAAGTCCACTTCTTTGGATGAGTACCCTAGTTCCTGTCCCAAATACCAGTCTGAACCAATACATCCATCCTGTTATCTCAGTCTATTCCCCTGCTATTGTCTTTAACAGTGAACAGCTCAGGTATTGTATTACTGTCAGAATTCAGTTGCATGTTCTAGAGCTTTACATAATTTAAAAAAACAACCACTAACAGTTTTTTAAAAATACTAGATTACATTGCAGGAAGGAAACGGAAAAGATTAATGTTGCATGGAGGGGGGGATTCAAGTGTCAGAAGTAACCTGTTATTAATGATGGTGCTTATTCCACAAATATTTGTGCAGGAGTCCAAAATAAAAAGTGCAAGGTGAACTCTAATGCAGCATTTCTAGAGCAATTCACAGTAATAAACAGTTTCGAACAACAAAACATGACTGGTGGCGAAGGCAGTGACATTTCAAAGCCTTGTTACTGTTGCCGTTATTAAATATTAGGTCCATTTAAAAATAATTACCCCCCCCCCCCAGAATAAATTAAAAACGGGTAATCTTGCCAACAGGGATCCAGAACTACCCCATTTCCCAAGAAATCTATAGACGGATAAGTGATAGCCACCTCTGTTCTACTTGGAGTCATCCTCATTTGCACACACACGGATTTCTAATAAATTCAATGGAGGAATGCCATCTAATGCCATCTGAAGTACCAGCCTCAGTCCTATTCCAGGATCTTCTGCGCCCCAGAATTTGGGACCTCCTGTTAAGGTTCAACCTTTAAACCTTGTCTTCTCCTGTTGCTCTACAACAGTGTTTCTCAAACTTTGGTTTCCCAGATATTTTGGACTTCAGCTCCCAGAATTCCTGACTGCTGGACAAACTAGCTAGGGCTTCTAGGAATTGAAGTCCAAAAAAAACCCCACCCCTGGAGGACCAAAGTTTAGGGACCACTGCCCTACAGCAACGAGGTAGGATGAGTTACCTCAAGCAGACGGTGCATAAGACTATTCTCCCCTCAGCTCCCTAGGAAGAGCCACATGGTGGATAGGGCCCACCTTATTTGCAGATCTCCCACTGATCCTTTAAGAATATAAGAACAGACCTGTTAATCGGACCAAAGGCCTCCAATGTAGTCCAGCACCCTGTTTAGCCACTGTAAAAATAATGCAGTTTGACACCACTTTAGCTCCATGCTTTGGAGTCCTGGGATTTGTAGTTTTACAAGGTCTTTTCTCTGCCAAAGAGTGCTGATGCCTCACAAAGCTTCCAGTCCCTGGATTTTGTAGGATGGAGTCGCAGTGGTGAAAGTGGTATCAAACTGCCTTATTTCTACAGTGTAGATGCAGCCACAGAATCCAGGTCAGTACCCACCTGTAGCCCAGGCATCCATGAATTTGTCCAATCCTCCTTTCAAGTTGTCTTAATCTGGCAACCCCACACCATCTTGGGGCAGTGAGTTCCACAGTTTAATCCAGCATGGTAAAAAGAAAGACTTTGATGTCTTCCGAATATTACCATTCAGCTTCTTGCTGAGCTCTAGTAGTAGGGAGGAGAGCTTTTCGCCCTCTATGCTTCTTCCATACCAGGTATAATTTTATTAACTTTGACCCACCTTTCCCCTTACTCCTAAGGCAAAAGTCCCCGCTGGTTCTTAGATAAAATAAGATATTACAGAAATACTAATCTTCCATAAGGTACTCCACTTAGGGTGGAAAAATGAAATGCACAGATATAGGATGGGTGATACCTGGCTGAATGAAACTACATGTGAGAGGGATCTGGGAGTCCAAGTAGACCACAAATTGAACTTGGAAGGGGGGAAAAGCGAGAATTAAAATAAGGTATTTACAGGATTCCAAAGAGAAAGGGGGTCTCACTCTACCAAATCTTAGGTTATATTTTGAAGCAGCATGCCTAACGTGGATAAAAGATTGGTTAACCTTGAAGGATAAAGATCTCTTAAATTTAGAAAGTGTAAATCTGCATTTTGGCTGGCACGCATGTCTTTTTTTATGAAAAAGAAAGAGTAAATCGAGATTTTAATAATCATTTTCTGAGATGCCCTCTTCTCAAAGTATGGAAGAAATATAAAAAACGAATCTGCTCTGAAATCCCCCTTTGGGCATCCCCACATGAAGCCTTATTCAAATTTAACAGTTTAAGAGACGAAAATTGGTTGAAGTATGAAAATTTAGTTCAGTATGGTAATTCTGGTTATGAGATGAAATCTTGTGAAGAACTGAATAAGGAAGGGACTTGAATTTCCTTGTTTTTTTAATAGACAGCTAAGAGAGCGTTTGATTATGGATAAAAAACAAGCTGGTATAAACATAGCAGACTCAGAATTAGAACAAGAAATGATGTCAAACAAACAAGCACCGCTCTCTAGATTATAGAAGTGTATTTTGAAATATTATATGGAAGAGGAAGTAATTAAAGATAATATGATCAAATGGTCCCAAAATTTTGGTTTTGCTATACAATTAGAACAATGGGAGTACTCATGGGGGAAGAGATGAAGGTATACTTGTAGTCAAAATGTAAAGGAAAGCTATTACAAAATCTTCTACCGTTGGTACTTAACACCGGAAAAAATTAGTAAGATGTATAGCAATTGTAATAATTTGTGTTGGAAATGCGAAGTGATTCAGGGATCAGTGTACCATATGGGGTGGACTTGTAAAAAGGCTGTGCACTTTTGGAAAATAATTTACGGTACTTTGAAATTAAGAAATCTCTGTCATTGTCACTTAAATTTTCTCCTGAAATTTTCTTGCTTAATATAACTGACTTAGAGTTGGAAAAAAAGTTCGGTAAAATCTTATTTTATATGCTATCAGCAGCAAGGATCATATATGCTCAAAGATGGAAATTGAAAGAAATTCCGACGAAGGAAGATTGGTGGTTAAAGCTTCTAGATATGATAAAACTGGATAGACTCTCTAGAGGAATAAGAAACGAACCAACAAATCTCTTCGTACAAGATTGGGAGAAAACAATTAAGTATTTTGAGAACTATTGGGGGGACGTTGCCAATTTAGGCTCAGTATTACTATAAGGGCAAAGTTTATTCTTTCTATTCTATACTTCTTTCTTTTTAAGAACTGGGAATTTATATATGGTTAAATTAAGTTCAACCAAATGATGTGTATATAGATGCTAGATGGAGGACTGAGAATGAAGATATCACTTATATTAAATAGAAAATAGACGGTGAGCGACTTTAATTTAAGATAATTAGAATAGCAAAGTCAATATAAAGGTAAATTGGTGTTAGGGAAGTAGTGAATGAGGAGTGTATGTGGGGGTGGGTGGGAGGGAGGGTAATGGGGTGAGGGGGAAAAGGGGAAGGAGTAATTTAATTTTGACAAATCTTGGTTCTGCTGTATTCTGTACTACTTGTGTGTTTGATTAACATGTTTGTTTTTATTCTGTTATTTGACATTTTGAATAAAAATTATATATATTAAAAAAAACAGTGTGATGCGGCAGTTAAAAAGGCCAAAGCAATTTTAGGCTGCATGAATAGAAGTATAGTGTCTAGATCAAGGGAAGTAATAGTGCCACACTATTCTGCTTTGGTCAGATCTCACCTGGAATATTTTGTCCAGTTCGGGGCACCACAATTCAAAAAGGATGTGAAGAAACTGGAGCCATATGTCCAAAGGAGGGAGACTAAAATGGTGAAGGGTCTGGAAACCCTGAAGCCCTATGAGGAAGGACTTAGGGAGCTGGGGATGTTTAGCCTGGAGAAGAGAAGGTTAAGGGGAGATATGATAGCCCTGTTTAAATACTTGAAGGGATGCCACATTGAAGAGGGAGCAAGCTTGTTTTCTGCTGCTCCAGAGAATAGGACCCAATGGAGAAATGGATGGAAGCTCCAGGAAGAGAGATTCCAGCTCAACATTCGGAGGACCTTCCTGAGAGTAAGGGCTGTTTGACAGAGGAAGACACTCCTTCCTCGGAGATTATGGTGGAGTCTCCTTTCTTGGAGGGCTTTAAACAGAGGCTGGATGGCCATTTGTCAATGGGGATGCTTTGATTGAGAGTTCCTGCATGGCAGAATAGTGTTGGACTGGATGGACCTTGTGATCTCTTCCAACTCTATGATTCTATCCTCTGAAAGGTTTGTCCTCTCAGATTTTTACTCCACAAATTAAAAATGAGCTTCGTCCTTGTCCAATGTCTCAATATATTATATCTTTCCAGCCTTATGAACAACACTACACTGAGGGAAAGGGAAAGAAAAATGAAGCACATTTTTGTTAAAACGGGTAGGACTGAAATCTGGGTTGCAGAAATAATGCAGCTTGATACCACTTTAATCGCCACCACTCCATCCTACATAATCCTGGGACTTGTAGTTTTGTGAGGCACCAACACTCTTTGACAGAGAAGGCTAAAGACTGTCTTAAAACTACAAATCCCAGGATTCCATATGATGGAACTACAGTACTTAAATTGGTGTCAAACTACATTATCTCAACAATGGAGTTTTCCTCTGACTGGGGAAATGATTTTTTTAAAGTAATTTTTAAAAAGAAGTTCCTTCTTCTATGCTGTCATTTCCTTTTTCTGTAATAGTCAGAGAAAAGACCCCTAAAGCCTCAGACTGCCTGTTCTGAATATCACCCATCTTCCTACATTTAGCTTCCACATTTAGCCAAATCGGACCTACATGTTCTGAGAAATCCCATGGAGAGATGCAAAGGTATTTTGCTGGACTAGATTTCTCTCAGTGAAAATAGAATTTCCACACTTCACAAGACTAGTTGTGAGAAAGCGCACAACTGGCATTGAACGTTTGCGGTGTTTGTGAGGCTTACAGGTCATTTGCAAGACATAAGATGTGCAAACTCGCATTTTTAAAATGAACAATACCTATTTTAAAAAGAGCATCAAGGAAATAAATATGCTGAAACAGGCTTTGGCCATGGGAAGGAAGGTAGGGAACTGGGTTCAGTGCTGCAAATAAAAGGTTAAATGGAGAGGAAGTGCATTTTAAAAAAACTGTGCAAGAAGAAAACTCATCAGCCCCACAAACAGTACAAAAAATGAAGGGAAAGGCTGCAGGTGAGTCTGAGAGAAATCAAGTGAAACAGGCAAAGAGATTTTCACGTCTCTAAGTCACAAGTCCTCTCTGCCTTGCAACAGCTCTGCTGAAGAAAAGCTCTCCCTAGGCTCGACTAACCAAGACCCCTTTTTTACAAACAAGAAGCTGGGAGGAGCCTAATAGTCCTCTGGTTACAAAGCACGTGCTTTGCCTCGCTTCTGCAATGGACTGCCATAAGGTAAGAAGAGCCAGGCTCCATTCAAGGTGAAACACCAGAGGATGCCCATGTTGACGGGCCCAACAGGTAAAACCAGAGAGTTTCTCTACTGGGCCAATCTTGGTGTAGCCTCCAGATGCCAATGAGAAGGCTGGAAAAAAGACAGGAAGGGATCAGTCTGCTCCTTTGCCCTTCCAAGCAAACGCCACAGTTCAGTCGTGGCATTTTGCTATCCATTTATGTAGGGGTCCATGATGGTCCATCACCTCCTAACAAGGGGAGCGGACTCACTAGCCACTGGTGGCAAGATCTTTGGGGCAGCATTGACCCCAGGGCTACGTCCCCAGGGTCAAAAAGGTGATATTCCCTTCTCTGTCAAGGCCCAGCTCTGCCTTGTCTGTACTCTCCACTGGTGCTGCTGTTGAGACCCCGCCACGTAGTGTGACCGTCCTTTGGTTATCAAAGTCAAGTGCCACCTTCTGCTTGACCAAGATGTTCCTGGGGGGGCTGCCTGGTTTGTCCATAGGGGAGAGCAATGGCTCATTTGTGGGTTCGGAGTCATCTGTGGCTTTGGACTCGCTGTTCTCCTCCTCCAGGGGACTCTCCGTCTCCTCTTGCTCCTCGGCATCGGACTCTTCACTCCCTTCCTCCTCCAAGGTGAGCTGGAACTGGAACTTACTGGCAGGGACTCCACCACCCATCTCAGACCCCGGCTCCTCAGGTGGTGGGGAGGGACTGTGGGGGATCATGCTCTGATACCACTCCCGGTTGTCTTCCAGCGTATCCAAGATCTCCTGGGCATCTGGGTGAACTAAGTCAGCCCATGTTTCCCACAGAGGATGGGCTACATAGTCAATGAACCCCACCTGGGCAGGAGAGAGACAACAAGGGGATGAAATGTACAGGAGAACCCCAAAAGTGCAATCATGACACATGGTCTTTTAGGGGCAAATGGTTCACTGATACCCACCCACCTGGTGCCAAAGCCACTGCCACCCACCTCTTCCAGCAGAGAATCAATTCTGACAGCATAAAAACCTCCTGTGCCAACTAAGACAGTTCTGATGTTGTCCAGATCAAGGAAAGTCATGGCACCACCTTATTCTGCTTTGGAATAGTGTGTCCAGTTCTGGGCACCATAGTTCAAGGACGACATTGACAAAGCTGGAACAAAGCTGTGTCCAGAGAAGGCTGACTAACATGGGAAAAGATCTGGAAACCTCCAACTCCTATGGAGAATTTCATGGAAGAATCTGGGTATGTTTATCTTGGAGAAGAGCTGATGGAAAAATGACATGGGAGTTTATCCCATGGGAGGAATTTCTCTCATTTTCGAATGAAAAGAAAGTGGGGCCAGAACGCATTTACGTGAATTCACTAGTTTAGCGAATCTATGTGAATTCAAATTGAGTTCAAACTAACTTCGGACTGACTTACCATTGCCCAAAATTGCATGTGGTAGTCTATCACACAATAACGTTAAACCCCATGATTGCGTTTGGATTGCCATTTGATTATACTTCCAATTTCCCTTGTCTGATAAACTCCATGATATCTGAAGGAATATCACCATGTGGAAGATGGGGCAACTTTGTTTTCTGCTGCTCCAGAGGGCAGGACCTGAATTAATGGGTTCAAATTATCAGAAAAGGCATTCTTCCTAAACATTAGGAAGGGACTGTTGGGGAAGGTAGAGCTTTCCCGGAACAGACTCACTTTCAAGGTGGCAACTACTCCATCACTGCAAATGATTGAGTTTTTTGGATCGCTTTTTGGATGGAAGCCACCTCTTGCAGTTTCATTCCAATGGATGGTAATGGGGGTAAAACCAGACATAGGTAACCCCTGTCCTACTCTTTGCTGCCTTTGGCTTCCCTTCCCACTGGGTGGCCACCTCACTCACCATCCCACAAGGGAGATGAGGCTCCCTAGCCAAACCTTTGAAATATTAGTGGTTGCAATTACACTGAATAACATTAAAGACATTCAATCCACTCATGTTAAAATATGCAGGATAGTTTTTTTTAAAAAAATCTGCTCTTTGGCTCGCTGATTAATTTGTGAAGCTATTAAAAAGTATTATTTAAAATGACTGAGAGAGCCAGGATGGTGTTATGGTTTGAGCACTGGACTATGGCTCTGGAGACCAGGGTTCAGATCCCCACTCAGCTATGGAAACCCACTAGGTGACGCACTCTCAGCCAAAGGGGAAGGCAAAGGTAAACCCCTTCTGAACAAATTTTTCCAAGAAAAGCCTGATAGGGTTGCCCCAAGTCAGAAACAACAACAAAATGACTGAAAATGGCTAGCAATGAGTAGTAAGTTATTAAAGTAATGACAGCCATTGCTTTAACAATTTCAGTCATATAACAATTTAAAAAAAACAAATTTCACAATAATCGGTGAATATTTTTTAACAAACTAGGGACAACACATGATTTAAAAAGTGATTTCCAAGCCCTGCAGCTGCCTCTTTATCTGTTCAAATTATGTTCTCATCACACACAATTTGTATTTGGGAAAACAACCTTAATTTCTATGATCAGGTTCAATCACTCAGATTTGAATAAGTGTGCTGCTTCTGCCTTACATAATGATCCTTCCTCCAAAGTGTAGGTCCTGAATAACATTGGGAACATTGCCACTGCACCCCCAATTTTACTCCAAAACAAATACAAAATATAATGCCTTTGGTGGCTGTGTGTTTGTTTGACATGCAGTTCCAAATCCTGGCAGGATGCATGTCCTGCTCCAGGTCTCCTCCACTTTTTGAACATTTCAGACTAATAATTCACTTGAAAACCAGGGGTTTCCAGCCTTCTGGAGCAGGTTTCTGGGGTGCTAGAAAAGGGTTTGCAATGAGGAGAGGAGATGGAGGTCCCTCCTCTGGCCAATTCTGTGGTCAAGTGATTCCACTCTTAAATGCAGTTGAATACAACAAGAAATGCAAGGGAATCTTGTAGCACCTTGAGACTAATTGTACAAAAGAAGTTGTAGTATAGGCTTCCATAGACATAGGTCTATGATTGGATTGGGTAAGATTGGGTAAGAACTACAATATATCCACAAACTCCAATCCATCAACAATGGGTTGAACAGAGACAGTGGCTTCCTGGCACATTACACATATTAAAACACTGGTTAACGCCTAACTTCACAAGGGCGCTCCCATCTCCTTTCTGGTTTCCAGTTTGCATAAACCATATTCTTAAACACCACTTGTATAGTTTTCCACCCATCCTGGCCTTAGGCAGCATCTTCCCTACTGCCTTTGTCCCTCAGCAACCATTGTTAAAACTGAACTTGTCACCACACCACCATATCCACTAGTATTGTATTGCTATGGCTATTCATGCAGTCATAAAGGTTCTTCCTGGGCACCAGTTCATTTCATGCATCTGAATGAGTAGACCAATTCTACTGCTAGAACAAGGTGCTACAATATCCCTTTGCATGCTGATTTTCCAGACCATTGGTTCCCAAACTTTGGTCCTCCAGGCATTTTGAACTTCACCTCCCAAAAGCCCCAGCCAGCTTGGTCAACATTCTAGAATTCTGGGAGCTGCAGTCCAAAACATCTGGAGGACCAAAGTTTGGGAACCACTGTTCCAGAACAACACAGCTATGTCTCTGGATTCTGCAGCCAGTAAGGCTTGCCTCTTGCCATCAGTAATAGAAACCTGGGCATCTCTTCTTACCAGGGCAGCCCTGCAATGAAAGGCCTTCCCTCCCCCCACATCCAAAATGGAGGTCCCCTGGTCCACCCACCTGGGACTTCTCTATGGAGGCATTGTGCTTGTCACACATGGGACTGATTTCCATGCCCTTCTCCCGCTCGCAGTCTCCCTGGTGGAAGAACTCCACCATGATTCGGTCGGTCCACTGGCGGTACAGCTCTAGCGGCTTGGTTGGGTTGCTGAGGTCTGCACAATGCACAATGTTCTGTAAGACCTGTGAGAAGAACCAACAGCACTACTAGACGTACTGAGAGGGTTGATCCTTCCTCCAAAGTGTAGGTCTACTAGATGTACTGAGAAGGTTGAGGCCTTTGCGGTATCGGTCAGTTTCTACAGGCCATAGGAAACCTCTTGCAGGCACCTATTGGACAGTACCCATAACCCATGCCGATATGCAAGGGCCTTTCTCTTCCCTCCCTTTTTGATCCCAAATTTGAAAGGGATAGGGATTTCAGCCTCTCTTAGAACTCCCTTCTCCTTTTGTCATCCCAAGCCTTACCTGTATACGGTCTGAGTAGTTGTCCAAAAGCAGCACCCCCAAGCTGGTTACCTTCTTGGTCTCCACCATAGTCTTCAGGTCAGCCAGGAGGTTCATGTGTTTGGACATGTCTGTTGCAAGAACCTGTGGGTACCCACAAAAAAGTCTGGTGTGTTCAGATGGATGGATGGATGTTCATAGACAACAGAAAACAGATAGATAGGTAGATGAACCATAGATATCCTTGAAGGAACTCAACTGAAGAAACTTGCCTTAAAGTGACTCAGATGAATGGTCCACCTATTTTCAGAGTCCATCCCATCCCTCTCTCTCAGTGGTTCCCAACCTTTGGTCCTCCAGATGTTTCCAACTTCAGCTCCCATAATTCCTGACTGTTCGCCAAGTTAGCTGGGGCTACTGGGAGCTAAGGTCCAACACAAATGGCAGACCAAAGCCTGGGAACCACTATTTGGAGTCATTGTGGACTGAGTCTAAGACCAAACAATTGCTGTCTTGGTACTCTAGCACTTAATGGCAACCCTTTTCCTGAACTATATGTGCTGCATCATCTGCCTGCCTATTTACCTACTCACCTACCTACCTGTAATACTTAAAAGCACTGCTTTCAGGCAGAACCTGGATGCCAGAAGGGTATCATACATTAGAGTCAGTAAAAGTATTAATAAAAGTTTATTTTATAAAGCAGGGGTGGGCAACCAAATAATCCTATTTGGTCTTAGAGACCTCTATGTGCAGCCCCTGGACCCCCTCATGGGAAACCCCTCAAACCCATCATATCTCCCCCCAAAAAATTGGGTGGCCTCTGTTCCAACTCTAGGATTCTATGTATTTTGTATTTCTTAATTTAATTTCTCTGATACCTTTCCCAGACCAGCTGAAACCTTTGCACAAAGAGGACCCGATTGGGGACTGTTCCAGACCTCCCCGCCACCTCCATCCAACCTTGACGGGGGTCTTGCTTTTAACTCCCGGTTCCTCTCCATCCCACCCAAGCTCCTCACCATGTCAATGGCCATCTTTCTTAGCATTTGCCTTTGCTTCTTGGAAAGGTTCTGGAAGATGTCGCAGTTTTCCTCTTGCAAGAGCTTGAACCCCACCGCCAGGTGGTGGTTTTCCAGCACTGACGCATCATTATACATCAGTGCCAATTCTGAATCTGGAAATAAAAGAGTGGTGAGATGAAATGACGAAAGAGAAGAAGCAACATCAGCAGGGCAGAAGCACGATCTCTGCTCCTGCAGACCAGAGAAAAGCCTCTTCATATTGGTAGAAAGCGAGGGACATAAATCCGCAGCAGTATCATCCTCACATGCGAGAATGAGTCATTCCCTAATTTCTGTAGAAAAATGACCTTTTCTGCAGTTTTTGTACTCACACATCTTAAAGTATTTTGGGAAGCTATTCTGTACATCATCTTTTGTGCAAAAAAACCCAGCATTTTCTGAGACACGTGTGTCAAAGTTCTTTCTTTTTTTTCACCAAATGCATCATTTTGCACAAAGTGTATTTCTCAGAACTGTTGGGTGTAGGTTTTTTTTGCTTGGAAACTTGTTTCTTGTCTGAAAAGTGGTTGGCAGAAGCACATAGATTTCTTTTACAAAAATGATGGGTTTCCCCTTAAAATAGCACTTTTTGTAAAAAACAACAACAAAAAAGCCACCCATGTGTGCTTTTTTGGTGCATCTCGTGTGTACCAAAGGGAAACAACAACAACAACAACAACAACTTAACATTTTCCACAGAATAATTCTCCCAAAAAGTTTAGGTTGTGCAAATACTGGTGAAAAACTGGAAAATCCTCACCTCCGTGTAATTCTTCCCAGCTGGCTTTCTTAGCTATTGGGAATCCTTTTGGGGGGCTGAGAAATGAATAACAATGGACATCTCTTCTATCCCTACAGGAAACACATTGGTGTGGGTTGTGTGCGTGCGTGCAAAAACCTCAGATTCACATTCCTTGTTAGCAACGCAGCCTTGCTCAGTCCATTTTTCAGCCCAATTCCAAGTGCTAGTTATTGAATATAAACATGGTGCTGGCCATCTTTCTGGTAAGATTTGTTTATTCTTGCTGACTTCATAAATCCAGTGTCTTAAACGCTTTGAACTGCTGCTTTACTGCTTGTTTTATGATGACTGCTTTATTTTTCCTTATGGCACGGATGTGATTGTTGTTTGTATTTTATGGTACATGGCATTGGAACAAATTCGGCTGAAGGATGATACAGAAATATACTAAACAAGAGCAGACTACGCAGGGATGGATGCAATCGGGCCTAGATAGCAATCCATTTGCTCATGTTGCAAAACCACAAAGCTTCACAAACCTCAAATGATCCTACAAAATAGGACAGAAAGTGAATTATAGAAAAGTCCCACTCTTCACTTTCTATCCTGTTTTGTAGGATCATGTGAATCTTCAGGTGTGGGTACATCATTCACTTTGGAAAAGCTAAAGCTATTTTGTTACTAGGGTTGTAATAAGATATTTTTTCACTACAAGAAACGAGATTATGACTAAATATGAGATAGAAGTTCCTGATGTAATAAGGGCTTTTGCATGGTAGAATCGACTCTTGCAGACAGTGATGGAAGTTTCCTTTATTAGTTGCCTCTCAGCAATGTTCCCCACCCTGCAGTGATGCTAAGAGTGAAGAGTTCTTTGTCATGGGTGCAGGATGAACAAACAGACAAATATAAATTAAAGAACTGGAGGGAATAGAGGTCTTTCCCAGAAGAGCAGCAATCCTGCTAACTAGCAAGAAGGGGAAATCTAATTCAGATTCCAGGGGCCAGAAAATCATAGAAGCATAGAGTTGAAAGAGACTGCAAGGGGCATCCAGTCCAACCCCATTCTGCCATGCAGGAAATCTCAATCAAAGCATCCCCATTGACAGATGGCCATCCAACCTCTGTTTAAAGACCTCCAAGGAAGGAGGCTCCACCAATATCTCCTAATGTTGAGCTGGAATCTCTTTTCCTGGAGCTTGCATCCATTTTTCTTCTCTGGAACAGCAGAAAACAAGCTTGCTCCCTTCACAATATGACAAACCTTCAAGTATTTAAACACGGCTCTCATATCATCCCTTAACCTTCTCTTCTCCAGGCTAAACATCCCCAGCTCCCTAAGTCTTTCCTTATAGGGCTTCATGGTTTCCAGACCCTTCACCATTTTAGTCGCTTGCGTTTGGACACATGGCTCCAGTTTCGCAATGTCCTTTTTGAATTGTGGTGCCCAGAGAGGTCCTTGGGGGCCATTTTATGGATGGTCCAAAACTACCGGGATATTTTAGCCGAAAATATGGAAAACCAGGAACTAACTCAGGAGATTATGTAGGCAGAAAGAGTGCTAGAAAATCGCCAAATAAGGGTGGCCTGAGTTTAAACCAGATTAGGCCTGAGTTTTCCCACTCTTGGTTACTAGTCAGTGTGGTTCACTCACTGGTGTTGATCAGGAACTGGTTGGAGACTCCCGGGTGGTCAACGTCATGGATGGCAGCTGCAAAGATGGCGGCCAAGATCTCCAGGTCAGTAAAAACAGCCTGCAGGGGGACAGAAGCAAGAAGAAAGATGAGAGCTGGAGAACAATGAAGGGGTGCTGAGACACTATCACAAAATGCATCATTTTGGGCGCAAAATGCGTCAGTCAAGCTGCTATCCAGACACCACCACATCAAGATTATATTGCTCCGTTAGTAAAAAGAACTGACCTGGGCTACATCTGCACTGCAGACTTCTTGCAGTTTTACACTGCTTCAACTGCCATAGCTCCATGTCTTGGAATCCTGAGATTTCTAGTTTGTCATGGCACCAGAAGCTCTCTGGCAGAGAAGGCTAAATATGTCACAAAACTACAAGTCCTACAATTCTGTAGGATGGAGCAATGACAGTTAAAGCAGTGTCAAACTGGATTGTTTCTGCAGGGCAGATGAGACCCAATCCTCAGGGTGCTGCACAGTAAGTAATATTTTGTGCTTGCATAAATTTACTTGGGTCAAAAGTGAAACATTTTACATGAATCAGGTTCACAAAGTTGCCACTGCAAATTGTAGTAATTGCAAATCCTGGTATAGTTTTTGTTGTTTATATATTTTCTTTTATCTTGACATCTTGGAGTGAAGTTATAAATGCAGACTGGATTCACCTTCGCACTGGCATGGAAGCCACTGATGCAACAGCCTCTTCCCCCCCCCCCCCAATGCTCCCTGAATCCCTGCCTACCTCCAGAGCTGGCATGGAGAGCAGGACATGCGTGGACTGGGCCACATCGGCTGCATGGATGTTATTGTGGTACGCAACGTCCAAATGGTAGTGGTCCTCCAGGGTCATCATGAAGGTGATGAAGATGTCCACGGGAATCTGGAAGGACTTCAGCAGGTCCCTCTCCTGCAAGGTAGGGGACAAAACATCCAAGCATTTTGAATTTTTTCTCAACAACACCAATTTTGTTGTTGTTGTTCTGTGCCTTCAAGTCATTTCTGATTTATGGCAACCCTAAGGCAACACTATAAGGGGGTTTTCTTGGCAGAGGAGGTTTGCCATTGCCGTCTTCCGAGACTGTGACTTGCCAAAGGTCACCCAGTGGGTTTCAGGGCTGAGCCAGGATTTGAACCCTGGTCTCTGGGGTCATAGTCCAACACTCAAACCACCAATGCCACCTGTTGCCCAGCACAATAAATGTCTATGAAATCCTCTGCATCTGTTGCTTCTGAGGTTGTTGTGGGGGACCAGCAATTATTTCACACAGATCATAGAATCCTAGAGCTGGAAGGGACCCCCCCACAATGGTCTTCCAGTCCAAGACCCTGACATGCAGGAATACACAATCAAAGCACTCCCTGTAACATATGGTCTTCCATCCTCTCTCTCTCTATCTCTCTCTTTCTCTCTTTCCTGGAAACAGCTTAGGGATCCCCAATTTTGGGTAGCATTGCTCTCCTCACTGAGATGGGGTCATTTTTTGCCTCCCTCATTCACAGTGGCCCACATTGAAAGGGGTACTGTGCTTCTTGGGAGGCTTTATGGGATGGTGAAGGTTTTAAAAGGCAAACCACTGCTCCAGGAAAAGTTTTTATCTGGAAAAAATAAGAATTTGGGGTGCTGAGGCCACTTGTGGCTTGGGATCACCATTTCCCCTCTCTGTATGGAGCAGAGAAAATCGCCTGCAAATTTCAACCAAATTTGCAACTTTTACAAAGATGAGATAACTCACCTGGAAGATGCTGTACATGATGACTGTCAAGGGGCGGCAGCCAGAGTATTCTGAGATCTTGAAGACGTCCAGGCCCCACCGGTTCACATCCTCCAGCTCCTAGCAAGGAATAATAATAATAATAATAATAATAATAATAATAATAATTTCTTAGCCACCTCTCCCCAGGGATCAAGGCAGGGAACAACAACAGACCAACAAATATACATCCATTTAACATCAGTTAAAAGAGCAAACAAAATACATAAGTATTAAAATAGACTATTTTTAAAATCCACTGCTTAATATTTACAGTTTTAGAAATCATCTAGAAGGGACAAATGGTTTGGCAAAGGAACCAGCTTTTGCCTGGAACATGGGATGTGGGTGGGGTGAAGAGGAGGAGACCCCACAACTGTGGGGCCACAAAATAGACCAGCTCTGGCTACATCCGCACTGCAGAAATGATGCAGCTTGGCACAGCTTTAACAGCCACAGTTCCATGAGTTGGAATCCTGGGATTTGTAGTTTGGTGGGGACAAGGCAGGTCCACCAACAGGCAGGCAGGGTTGGAGGCCTCAGGCAGCACCCGGGTGGGCAGGATGCTAGGACCCTTGTCTGCTGGAAATGAACGTATCACAGGTAAGTACCAACGTTCGTTTTCCCAGCAGACAGGGTCCTAACCTCCTGTATTCTGGGTTTTACAAAAGCCCTCTCGAACTGGGAGGGAAGTGCTGCTAGGAGACTGTGGCCCCCGACACAATCTGTTGGAGGACCCTCCTTCCAAATGACGCCTCAGCGGACTGAGACCCGTCCAGTTTGTAATGTCTTCTGAAGGTCGAAGGCGACTTCCATGTGGCCGCCCTGCAAATGTCTGACAGGGAGGCGCTAGTGGCCAGGGCCATAGAGGTCGATGCATTCCTGGTTGAGTGCGCCATCACCCCCTCGGGTGGAGCGACATCAAGAGTTCGGTAGCTCTCTTGAATACCAGACCTGATCCACCTACTCAGAGTCGAGGCAGATACCTTGCACCCCAAAGAACCCGGGAGAAAGGAAATGAACAACATCTCAGATGACCTTAAGGTTGAAGTCCTCTTGATGTAGATTTTGAGGGCTCTGCGCACATCCAATGTGTGCCAGGTCTTTTCCAAGTCCTTCCTAGGATCGGGGCAGAATGAAGGCAGGAGAATGTCCTGTGGCACCTGAAAGGCTGAGTTGACCTTAGGCATGAAGGTAGGGTCTGGACAAAGGCACACTGAGACTGGCCTAAATATACACAAGTCTTTACGTACCGACAGGGCCCCCAGCTCTGACACCCATCTGGCGGAGGTAATGGCCATGAGGAAGATGACCTTGAGGGAGGCCTCCCAAAGGGACTTGATCGGCCCAACCATCAGCGCTTTTAAGACCATGTTCATGTCCCAAGATGGAAAACGATGTCTGGTGGGCTGGCCCTGTTGGAAACTCCCCTCAACAGCTTCTTAACGTGAGGATGGCTGCCATTCTAGCTGCTCTCTTATGGAACAGAACTGACGTAATGGCAGACACCTGCCTTATAACCATGTTGGGTCAAGTCCCTTTTTAATGTCATCTTGAATGGACTATAGCAGGTCAGCCACTGAAAACCTGAAGCCGTCGATGAGAACGTGTCTAAAAGGTGGATTATGGTGGATGATGTGATCAATCAGAATAGAACCTGATCTAATCTGGACCTATGGCAGCTTCCAGCCTATCACTGATCACCTTGTCAACTGGTTATAGCAATGAAGGTGATATTAAGGTGATTTCATTTGTAGTAATTAAGACTTACCACTCTGAAAGAGGAATGTTAATGTCTGACCTCCAATTAAAATTTCAAAACAATGTGCAGTTCTTTACTGGAACATCTATGAACCTGTGTAAAATAAGACTAATCCATGGTTAGGCAAAGAAGACACTGGATTAACCTTTATCTCGCAGACATTGGTGAATCCATGCAGAAGCATAGATGCACTCTGTGTTAACAGGGCATGTGGTCAGAATAAGTCTGATTTCATCTGAGGATGAACTTGTCTAGAGTCTTCAAAAATCACCCCAACTCCATGTAGCAGGCTATCATCAACCTATAGGAAGGCTGAGGGGTCTCCCGGCTGAATGAACTGCCGATTAAGGAGTCATGAAATGGGAACAGAGGGCTTGTTAAAGCTTATGCTCTTAATGAGAAGTGCTATGGCTGATAACAGTTTGCACAAAGAAGGTAGAACCATGTGCTCATCTTATGTCTTAGGCTGTTCCAGCTAAGGCAAAAAGGCTCTGGCCCTAATGGAGACAAGGATGGAGGCCCATGAGGGAGGAAGAAAAGTCATCATGTTGGCTTATGGCTAGCCCCTTCCCTTGTTGAATTAGTTTCCAGGCATCTTCTCTAGCCTGGAAAAAGGAGAGGGGGTTGAGCAGAAACAGCACAACTCAAACTTCATGGGCTAACAGTAATAAAATGAACACCAGAAAAAGTTAACCAGTATCTCTTGTAAATCTGAGCCCCCAGACCTGTTGATGTGGGGGCTCTCCCCTCCTTTATTTGCCCCATCAAGGGAGGCTGCCTGGGCAGTAGCTTCTTCCAGGCACTGAGGAAACTGCTCTTAAGTTAGCAGTGACTGAAGACCATTGCTAATCATGGGTAGATAGCTGCATATGGCCTGTAGTGTAGCCCTGATATTCACAGGACATTTTGTTTTATTTATGTTTAAAACAGCCCCAACTTCAAGCTGGGGTTTACAAGCTTAGCCCTTTTTTTATCTCAGGCAGGCTTTATAGTAACCTGGCTGCATGATAGAAGCTGGCTTGGTCCTCAACTCCCTTCCCACTTGCATAGGTAGCTGGGAAGGGCAGAGGGGCTGCTGTGGGACATGGCTCTACATTTACCTGAGGTATGTCTGTGTCCTGAGAAAGGATAATCTCTGATGGAAAGGAGAGGCCAAGCGCTCAAGCTGCACTCTCAAGAGTGCCATTGGCGGGTTACAGACCGCCAAAAAATACGCAGTGACTATGTATTAGGGTTAGGAAGGTGCGGTGCTTCCGCACCCCCCTAACCCTAATACGTAGTCACTACGTATTTTTTGGCAGCGGCTGTTCCAGCATAGCGTCCAGACGTGTCACGGCGCCTATGACGTCGCGAGTGCGCATTTTGGAGCTTCTTTTTTGCTCCGTAACGGAGCCGCGCGGTTTGGCTGCAGCGGCTCCCTCACGAAGCAAACAGCAGCGGCGGCAGATCGCCGCAAAGCGGCGGTTTATAACCCGCCATAGTTTGGGGGCAGCCAAACACAATTGGGGGTGAAGGGAACTCTCCACCCATGATATCCACAAGTGGTTTCTCCCTTTTTATTGTTGTAATTTTTGGGGAGGGAACACAGGAGGATTTGTATCCATCTGCTCTCTCATAGAATCCTTGGGTTGGAAGAGACCCCAAGGGCCATCCAGTCCAACCCCATTCTGCCCTGCAGGAATTCTCAATCAAAGCATACCTGATAGATGGCCCTCCAACCTCTGTTTAGAAGTGGGTGGCAGAGGCCATGATCTCTCTGGGGAGGACATGAAGCCATTTTGTGCTTTTTTTGGTGGGATGCTCTGTGGCAGCCAAAAAAGACCATTTTAGAGGTGGAAGCTTCAGCTCCTGCTGGGCCAAGTCCAGCTTCCTTTACAGCCATGCGGCTGTACCACATAGAGGAGGAGTCCTCTGCCTCCTTACACACCATCTCATTATAAGAATTCAAAAGGAAAGTGCAGGAGCCCTGGCAACACCACCATGTGTTTCCCAGTCTGCAAAAGGATACCCCACACCTGTTGGGGTCCTGGGTGCCATAGGGGCCAGAGATGGGAAGGAAGGGGGAGACCAAGGGTTTATGCCCCCATCTGCCCTCCTGGCAGTGCCTGCAATGGCCATGGCAGAGGCCTCATGGCAATGCCTGCCCTGAGCGAGGGCATTAGATCTGGCAAAGATTATTTGGTAGCTGGAGAGAGAGGGCCCCTGGTACTTACCCTTCTCCTGTGTCTTCTGGCTGGCTTGCCTCTCTGACCTTGGCCCTGTTTCAGGCTGTGCAGAGGTGATGCAGAGAAATCCCTTGCCATGGCTTTTGGCTGGCCTGTCCTCTGAACTCTGGCCCCAAATGGGCTGAGCAGGGATGCTGAGAAGGGAAGTTTCCATAACTTCTGGCCAGTTTCCTCACTGATCCCTGGCCTTAAACAGGCTGGGCAGAGGTGATGTGGAGAAACAGAGATATGGAGGGGATACCCCTCACCATCTGTTTCCACGGCTCCCATGTGCTGCAATGCTGTTGCAGAAATCTCCTGTGCTCCCACCATGAAAGGGGGGCAGCTTTGGAGGAGAGGGAGAGTCATGGGCAAAGCCAAGACCTTTCTCCAATCCTGGGAGCCCTTGCCATATTAAGTCCTTCTTCATGCTCCCAAGGCATCAAGAGAAACGAAGAGAAAAAGGACTGGAGTGGCTGTAGTAAAGAAGCTGCAGAGCAACAGCAAACACATCCCAATGGGTCTCCCTCTGAAGCCAGCTCCCTCTGTTGAGCTGGCAGACCCTGAGCTAGGGAAGCCTGAGCTAACGATGACCCTTAGCCAGTGCTCTTGGGGTCCTCTGCCATAGCCACCACCAAAGAAGGGGGGAAAGGCTGGAGAGAGGAGAAGAAGGGAAGGCCAAGAGAACTCTCAAACCGCTTTCGGAGAAAGGAAAAACCTTGCTGGCTCGAAGAGACACTTCCTGCTAGGAGCATAGGCAGGAACAAGACTGCAGCTCAGGGGGGCTAGTGTCAGAAATCCCCTTCATTCATTTATTCATTTGGGGTTCTGTCATGATGAGTTAAAGAGATTAGATTAAGTCATTTTTGGCCCGTTACAGATGGGCCTAATAGTACAGACTGGGTCCGTAATAGGGTTAGAAAGGGGCGTCACTTCTTGATGTCCCTAACCCTAGTACGGACCCAGTCCGTACAAAATGGCGGCAAAAGTTCCAAAACTACAGCTCCAGAGACCTGATGGAATATGCCCAGCCACCCTGATGCCAGCCCAGAAGGCCATAGAAGAGGCAGAGAGTGCAACTTCAAAGGACCAAGGGCTTCAGAGGCACCGAGTGCATGAAACCAGAAGACTAGAGACTAAAGCTGCTAAGAGAGCTGACTGCCTGACATCAGGAGAGATTCGAGCTTCAGCCCCAGGAAGGGTGCAAGGCCAGCAGGGGGTCCATCGGCAGGAGCGTGGACCTTCAACCAGAGAAGTGAACACAGTCACCAGACGACTGCTTGGACCAAAAATAAGCGCAGGAGGAGAGAAGATCTCCCAGGAGGTGAGAACGAATTCTGGGAATGGACCTTCCACCATGGTGAGCAATGCCAATACCCTTGAGGGAACCCAGGGATTAGCTCCTATCTTGCCATGGGGCCAAGGGTGGGGGAACGGAACCCAGAACCAAGCTAGAGACACAGGCAACAGTTCAACAGCCGGGGGGCCCTGCCAACACCCAGACACCAAGACCCCTGATAAAAAGGAGCCAAATGAGAGACCTTGTCCTGAGACTCAGGGATCACTGGCTAAACAGCCCACATTGCCTTTAGGGCCTGAGATGGGGTTGCCGGCTGATGAGGGCCAGGCCAAGGCCAGGCGAGGCCAAGATAGGCTGAGGTGGGGGAGGACCAAAATGAGAGGAGCAAACCCATAGAGATGCTCCCCACGCCGACACTGAGCCCAGACCCTTCAGAGGCTCCCAGGCGATCCCTACAGCGGTGGCAACCCTTAGGACCACTGAGAACCCTGTGGAGCAGATCAGCTTTGCCAGAAGGGGGGAGAGGTTTAGCAAACACGGCTGCAAGCAGCTCTCAAAGTTGCCAAGTAAGCTGGAGAGGCAGTACTATTGCAGCGCAGACAGTGAGCGGTGGATTCTCGCTCAAGTCTTGACACACACGGCAAACTCCCCTCCAGGCAACATGGGCAACAACCTAAAAAACTGTGAGGAAAAGCCCGACCATGCAGGAACAGAAAAGGGCCAAGGTGCGGAGGGGGGCCAAATACCCTGCACTGAGAACACTACTCCCCATCCAGCTACAGAAGCTGTTCTGATGGCTCAGGGGCTTACTACTCCCAATCGGTGTGATAGTGAGGCTCCAGGAATCCACAGACTTCACTTTAGGGACACAACTGGGAGTGATCCAGGACCAAGCCTTTATGAGAAGCCTGGGGCCAGGACTAAAGAAAACCAAATAATTCAACCGGAGAGGTCCTTTGAGCTACATGACTTAGACTACAAGGGGTTACGGTTAAACCTCAACTCCCAAGAGTCAGCGGCAGCACTCACTAAGATAAAAGACAGGGACTACCTAGACATGAGGGCTGACACAGAAGAGAGACGAATTGCAAAGGATCCCACTGGGGAAGTGGGATCCAAACCACCACCTAAGACTGGGTTGATGGGCAAAACTTTTGATGCGGCCCAAAAAGTTGCCTTGGAGAGTTTCCGAGATCAGTGGGGGCTTAAGAGGTTCCACCCAGGTCTATACCAGCAGGCAGAGGGCTTTAAACCAGGAGGTTGGGCCCAATATAAACGGTGATTCAATGACTGCTTTTGAGTCGGTGTGCCAAGAGATCAGGCTCTACAGAGAGACCCCGAGTAAGCTGACCACTGGAGGGGCGCTGGATCAACGCCAGCCTGTCCTCGCTTGAATGGAGGACATGGCTGCAGACCAGAAAAGAGCTTCTGTCCCGCACAGAGAGGTTTTGCCTGGTCTGCCAGTAAATACACCTGGTGTGTTGGGGTTTAAGGAGCTAAGAGTTCCCAACTTGCCCCATGCAGAAGTATTTCAGTTGTGGATGGAAAAAGGACAGCTTGAGCGACAATTCGCTTGGCTAAAAAGATGGTCTCTCGGGGGGGGGGGGGGGACACGCGCCAAGGGGGGGGCCAAAGGGCTGAGGGTTTTATTGACTCTGACCCAAGACACTGTTTACCCACTTAAGCACAAACACTTTGAGGCTGCAAAAAGAAGGTTGGTGGCCAAGTGGGGGCCAAAGGGCTGAGGGTTTTATTGACTCTGACCCAAGACACTGTTTACCCACTTAAGCACAAACACTTTGAGGCTGCAAAAAGAAGGTTGGTGACAGAAGATTCTGCATTACAAGGACAGCTTTGACGAGGGGGCGCATTTGGCCACAGAAAATTGTGATGCATGAGGGGGTTGGTTAGACTTGTTTTACTATTGATGTTTGATTAAAGGGTGATATATTTGGATGTAATTCTTGGTAGCTTACCTTGTTTAACCTTTAAAATAGTGATGACTTAATTTTATGGGATATGATTCATACTGATTTCTAGATTAGTGATGGACACAACTCTAGGTTGATTTTAAACCTTATACATCCCTTTTGGGTTGGGGAGTGTGGGCGGGGGGGGGGGGCAGAATGTCAGAAATCCCCTTCATTCATTTATTCATTCGGGGTTCTGTCATGATGAGTTAAAGAGATTAGATTAAGTCATTTAAGTTAGTAATTAGTTACATGCACATTGATGATATGTACTGTTTACTATTTGAGTTTATGGTAGTAGATGCATGAAACCTTTACTTTGTTGTTGATGTGTTGGAATGCTTGAATGCTGCAGGCTTAGGAGTGGCAGACTGTCAAAAGCTGCTGATCTCTATAGTAGTTGAACATAGCCATTAATATATATATATATATATATTATATATATATTTTATAATTATATATATTCTTAGGTTGTTGCAATATATGTATGTATTAAATAAAGGTATGTATCTGTAGAACTCAACTGGAAAGGCATTATGGGAAATGTCCATCTGTGGCCATGGGTCACGTAAGCAGAACGACTGGCTAGCAGGGCAAACAGGAAGAATCTTTCACACCCGTAAGACAGATTTATGACTGGGAGATGTTCCACAGATACATGAGGGCCTTATGTATTGTTGGTCAGAGCACAGTCTCACAACTAGCTCCTCCCTATATAGGGGCTGGTCTTTTGTTTATTGCCCCTGCCTACAGGAGCAAATAGGAGGAGCTAAACCCAGAATACAGGAGGTTAGGACCCTGTCTCCTGGAAAATCCCACATTGAACTGTGACAGTTAAGACGATGCCGAACTGCATTATTTGCTCAGTGCAGATGCAACTGCCTTGATCATCCAAAGATGCCCACACACTCTGTCAAGCGGTATTCTTCTACTGCTGAATTCCTTTGTACTTTTCTGGGAGGGGAGAGAGAGCTAGAAATCTGGTTTTTAAAAGAACAGTGCAAACTGGAATGTTTCAGGATGTTGGGTCCTGGGCTTTGCAGAAAGAGAGTGCAATACCCACAGCCAGAGCCTGGTTGGCACCAGTTTCCAGGCACTGGACAAACTAGTCTCTTTGGCCCACCTTGGCCAGCAGCCCCTCTTGGTCCGTCCTGACACCAAAGCGAGGGATGGCGGCGAAGCTGAAGCTTGAGCTGTGTGTGAGTTTCTTCACCCCACTGATCTGTGACATGGGCTGCCTCTTCCTCTCCTTGTCCTTCTCTTTGGCCACCGAGGTTGGGATTTCCACCTCATGCTGCTGGTCTGGGGAGATAGGAAAGAGACACTGGCATTGCAGCAACCCAAAAAAAAGATCCCTCCCAACCATAGAAGAGGGTTTGCAGGATGTCCTTTCAGGGGAATCAGTGGTGGCCTTATCATCATCATCATCATCATCATCTTTTTTCTCTCAGTAATGAGACTCAAGATGTCTAACAGCATTATTAGGTTGCTTAATGAAGTTCACTCACATCAGTATTGACATGGCACCATCTATTATTATTATTATTATTATTATTATTATTATTATTATTATTATTATTACCACCTTTCTCCAAGGTGGCTAGCAGCATTATTCAGCTGTTTAATGAGGCTCTCTCACTTCAGTACAAACATAGCACTATTATATAATAAGAAAATTATTAATCATCATTATCCCCCCTTTCTCTCAATAATGAGACTCAATGCAGTATTATTAGGAAGTCTAATGAGGCTCTATCACTTCAGTATGGACATGGCTCCATCATATAACAATAAAATTATTAATCCACCACCACCATCATCATCCCACCTTCCTCTCAATAAGGAGACTCTATGTCCCATTCAAGGCACCTATAAATCTTGTCCCCAATGTTTTTTGAGGGGGCTCACTGCCTCCTCTCCCTTATAGACCCCCCTCCCAACAACATGGCCGCCCTCCTCCTGGGGAAAAAAAGCTTTGTGGGCTTTGGCATCTTTCTTGGAGTTAGAAATGTGCGGAGAAAAGGCCCACTGGTGAAAAGTCTCTTTGCACGAGTCTCCCGCTGTTCTGAGGGAGATCCCCCCTCCCCAATATTAGGGGAAAACATAAAGTTTGACGTCAGCAGAGGCTAATAATATTACTGAAGCCATGGAAACCTGGATGATGCATGGTGGAATGGCAGCCCTTTCCTCAAAGTGATGTTTCCAAAACCAGATGGGGCCTCCCCTCTCCCTTTTTCACACACACACTTTTGCAATGCATGGGGAAAGGGGGAAAACGCGCCATGAAGAACGTGGAATCTGTCTCTTTTGTCTGCATCCGCACCGCAGAAATAATGCAGTTTGACACTGCTTTAACTCCCATTGTTCAATACTATGGAATCCTGGAGTTTGTGGTTTTGTGAAACATTCAGCCTTTTCTGTCAGAGCGCTTTGGAACCACCAGAAACTGTAAATCTCAGGATACCATAGCACTGAGTCATGCCAGTTAAAAACGGTGTCAAACTCAATTATTTCTACAGTGCAGAAGTATCCATAATCTGGAATATCAGCATGCAAAGGAATCTTGTAGCACTTTTGAGACCAACTGAGTGAAAGAAGCTTTTGTAGACTTGAGTCCACTTCCTTAGATGCATGGAGTGACTGCTGCCCAGAAAGGACCTTTATAACCCGACTGTATGAATAGCCATAGAAATGCAAAACTGATGGGTCATGAAGTGACAATTCAATTTTAACTGTGGTTGTTGGGTGACAGGCAAGAAGAGGGAAGGTGTTGCCTAAGGCCAGGATGGGTGGATGACCTTAAGAATGGAAGAAGGGGTTTAGGAATGTGGTTTATGCAGGCTGGCAACCAGAACAGAGACGTGATAACACACACTCACGCATACACAACATACATTCCTGTTTAGAAATTAAGAAATTGGCTGAAGGGGATGGTTCTAGATTAAGGTGAAGTGAGAGGATTGTTCCTTCACACATGCTTAGAGAGAGGGGAAAAGAAGGTGGATGCAGAGCAGAGTGGAGGGTGAGCCCTGGTGCTACAATGAGGGACAAAAATGCATACACCAACACCACCCTTACCCCAAAGATTATTTGCAAGTTGCAGCAAAGATTAATTAAACCTTGCATATTATAGCAAGCTGCTGCTCTCCAACTGAGCTGGGGATTTATACCCAGCCCTTTGCTCTTGTCTGCAGCTAAGCCCAGCAAAACTGGAGAATTTCCACCCTTGACTCCCACCTGAGATGAACCATGAAATCTGGGGATTCAGGGCCATGCCCTGAAATCTGACAACCTTCCTCTGAAACAGTTTCCCTAATAACACATATATTCACCCTCTCCAAATCAATGATCCTGCCTCTCCATCTTATCTAAAGAATTTGCCCAAACCTTTCTTTTGGGGACGGCAAAACCAACAACCACTTACCCAAGAAAGTGCTGGAGATGTACTCGGAGATTTGGTTTCCAGAGCGGCTGGTTTCCGAGAGGTGCGTCAGTTCTCGATTGAGCATCCTTTTAAACTGGAGGTAAAGACAAAGAATAGAGAACAGCTTTAAAACCAAAACGCACAACCCGTAAATAGCCCTGGTTGTGTTTTAATCAGGAGGAAATCTTGCTCACTTTAACTGCAACAGCCGCATTGTGCCAAATCCTGAGATGTGTAGTTTGGTGTTGCCCTAGACAAAAAACTGGTTTTTGTTTGTTTGTTTGTTTAAACCAGTTTTTTGCATTAATATGTAGGATTACACCAACAAGTAGCAAAATGCTGTTCGGATATTGTGGCCACCAGCTTAAATAATAATTGTTCTTTTAAACGTGCTTTTTTAAAACAAGTAGTTTTGCTTGGACTTATGGTAACTGAAGGATTTTTTTTCCTGAATGGCATTTCTTGCACTGCAAAATAAAGTGATTAAAAAGGAGCAACTGACACATGATACTGGTCTCACAAGGGACAACTGTCAATAAACGGTTAAAGGGCTTAAATCCAAACAGTCATTGTTATTCCAATAAGAGGGTTGGAAAAGAGTAATAATAGCCAGGCCTCAAAAATATGAATAATCAATTCATATTAGTCAATTAATATGAATATTCATTTCATATTGAAAAGTCATGTGTGTGTTTTCAAGTCATTTGGTTTAGACCAACCTGGTTTAAATCAGCCAACCCTTCCCTGAAATATCTGCAAAATTTCCTTTTGGTTCTGGAAAAAGCACAGAATCTGTAAAGTAGCAGACACTGAGGGAGGAAGAATCAGGGCAGAAAAGTCACAAGCACCAAGTTGCGTTGCGGTGGTGTATTACGTATCCCATTCTTCTCATACACAACATAGGTCTGATCCAAGTGTGCCAGATTTCAGACACATTGAGCCGTAAGCTACCTGCCCCCCCTTTACTGTGGGGAATACAGATTTAATTGGGATGGATGGAATTATATGTATCTGGAAGAAAGAATATACTCACATTTTAGCTGTATGTTTATTACGGGATTAACACACACCAACTTGAATACTTTTCAAAGCTTTTCCTAGAGTAGACCCATTAAATCAATGGGATTTACAACCATCGATCAGCTGATTCAGTGTTGGAGCTACTTCCATTGGGACTGAGAACCAGGCCTCCAAGAAACACAATTTAAAAACCACCCAATTTGAAGAAGATCATTGTGTAACTCAGAAGCTCACATGCTGGAAGATAATTCTTTTTCTCTTCCTTTTACACAAAGAAATGTGATAGTTAGTTTGTTTATTAACACCACAGCTTGAAAAAGTTATTCTTTGGTACCACAACTCCCAAAATGTTGCTTGGAAGGTTCTCAGCTTGGCCATGAAACCTACTGGGTTCCCTTGGGCAAGAAGCCACACTTTCTCAGCCTCAGGGGAAGGCAATGGCAAATGAATCTTGCCAAGAAAACCCCAGGATAGGTTTGCCTTAGGGTCAGGAATGACTTGAAGACACACGACAACAAAGGCAAGGAAGCTGGTTAACTTTTCCAAGATCTGATTGAGATGCAGCCTGAACGGCTTTGAAGGAAGTGGCGCATCGCCGATGATCAGTGTGAAACATACAAGGGGTCTTGCCAATGCCTCCTTGGAAGGAGATTTTTTTTTTATCAAAGCCGTATAAAATAAATTAAATGCATTAACCCAGATCGTGGCTCCTCTTCTCCCTTCCCTCCAGGTGCTGAGATTCAGCAAAGTGCTTCTGCTTATAAGCGAATGCTTCCTGGGAGATCCAAAATGTCATGCTCAGCACTCCCTCTGCTCTGTGCATGTGTGAGCATATTTAATACAGATCTTTGTGAACTGGTTCTTGGAGCAACAAGCCCCCTCTGCCTGCAGCCTTTCTCAGAGAGGGTGGTGTGGGCTTGAAATCCCTGCTTACCTTGATGACGTGGTTCTGCAAGGTGGGCTGGCTGGGATCCGGCATCGCAACAATGCCAAATGTGTCACCTTCTTTGCAACACCCAGCTTCGTCTCCCCTTCCTTCTCCTCTCCAATGGTTTCTCTTACAAGAATCCCCCTCCTCTCCAGATAATCTGGGAATACCACCCAAACTCAGCAAAGTGAGGGAGGCGGAGGGGGCTGGGATTCCCCTGCCTGCATCCTGCTGATGGAGGGAGGAAGGCTCTTCCAGATGGAGGAGCCAAGGATACTCCAGCAGCATCACTAGCGCTCATCTTCCCAGCCGTCCAATCAAAAGCCACAGATGCTGGGGCAGGAGCCAGCTTCTACTCGGATTGACTGGCAGGGATACCTGATATTGCCTCCCTTTAACCCTTGTGGTACCCAGACTGTCATGCAAAGAAGTCGAAGGTAGCAATATTTCCAGAAACCCAGAGTGTCGTGCAGTCTCCTTCTTTGGAGGTTTTTAAATAGAGACTGGATGGGCATCTGTCCTAGGGAGGGCTTGGATGGTTCATCCTGCATGGCGGATGGGGGTTAGATTACAGAAGTAATAGTGCCACTCTATTCTGCTCTGGTCAGGCCCCACCCGGAATATTGTGTCCAGTTCTGGGCAAAACAATTCAAAAAGGACATTGAGAAACTGGAGCCATGTGTCCAAAGGAGGGCAACTAAAATGGTGAAGGGTCTGGAAACCCATGAAGCCCTATGAGGAAAGACTTAGGGAACTGCTGGGGGTGTTTAGCCTGGAGAAGAGAAGGTTAAGAGGTGATATGAGAGCCCTGTTTAAATACTTGAAGGGAGGCCATATTGAGGAGGGAGCAAGCTTGTTTTCTGCTGCTCCAGAGAATAGGATCCAAAACAATGGATGCAAGCTCCAGGAAAAGAGCTTCCAGCTCAACATTAGGAGGAACCTCCTGAGAGTAAGGGCTGTTTGACAGTGGAACACACTCCTTCCTTGGAGATTATGGTGGAGTCTCCATCCTTGGAGGTCTTTAAGGAAAGGCTGGATGGCCATCTGTCAATGAGGATGCTTTGAGATTTCCTGCCTGGCAGAATGGGTTTGGACTGGATGGCCTTTCAGGTCTCTTCCAACTCTACAATTCTATGATTCTGTACATAGCCCCTTGGGGTCTCTCTTAACTCTAGGATACTATGATTATGGCTTCCTGCATGGTGGAAAGATATGCCCAGATGTCCATGAATTTGAGGACACAGATTGGGCCCCCAAAAACTCAAGGTGAAATGCAACAATTGTAAACCTTCTATAGCAATGACAATAGCAGCTTCATTTATATATCGCCTCATGTCACCTAAGCAGTCTCTGAGCGGTTTACAACTGTAAGCCAATTGCCTCCAACAAGCTGGGTACTCATTTTAGTAACCTCAGAAGAATGCAAGCTTGAGTCAAGCCTGAGCCCTGGCTATTGGTATTGGTATTGGACTTGCTATTGCTATTGGTATAGAACTCACCACCTTATGGTTTGTGTGTGAGTGGCTACAGCACAGGCATTTAACCACTGTGCCACCAAGGCCCTCTAAAAAGCAGGTTGGTGGTACTCATATCACCAAGATGGTAAATCTGCTCTGTCTTTTAGTCCAAACTTCAACCAGGTTTTCCAAGGTTCAGTGCTTTGGAGAGCCCCTTTAAAATTCAGACTAAAACCCAGAGAGGATATACCACTCTGACATCTTAGAGGTGCTGCTAAAAGTTTTCCGAACCTCTTGGCATGATCTATATTTTCCTCCCCTTTATATTCAGGGACCCTCTGCTGTACCTTGCTTAAACTATCCATAATCTGGCCCTGGATTCAAGTCTCCGTTGTGCTCAGAAGCTGGCACAGGCCCTGAGGATGACGTGGATCTGGGTACAACTTTTCCCCTTTGGTGCCACATCCCCACCTGGGCACTAGGTTCATTACCTTGTTGGAGGCCATCTCGCTGACTGAGTGGCGGGTCTGCAGTGTCTCCAGTTGATCCAGACACCAATCCAACTCCTCCAACGTCTCCACAGCCAATTTTTGGAAGGCATCTTCTGCAAAGAGCAAGCGGGCACTGTTGAAGAGCGGGCAGCCCACAAGGCATAGCCTTGGGGTGCATCTATGCTGTAAAAACAATGCAGGTTGACATCATTTTAACTGCCATGGCTCCATGCTACAGAATACTGGGATTTGGAGTTTTGCAAGGTCTTGAGCCTACTTTGTAACTTGTCAAAGTACCAGTCCCAGGATCCTGTAGGACTCAGCCATGGCAGTTAAAATGGGGTCAAACTCAGCGCACAGAATTTTACAAGATATATATAAAATTAAAATAAATTTTACACCCGAAATCTTCCTCTTAAACATAATTGAAAATCAGGAAGTTAGGAAATATCTCAAACAAATTTTATATCTGCTTACTACCGCGAGAATAACAATCGCTAAATTTTAGCGCACAGAGAAACTGTCAACAATTGATAATTGGTTACAAAAATCCTTTAATACTATAGAAATGGATATGATTACGTTGGAATTGAAGGATAGGGCTCACGAAGGGAAACAGGCCTGGAAGTCTTTCCTTGACTACTGCAAAAAAAGATGGTGCCCCTCGAAGAGTTAAATAACTTCCTTTGCAGTTTGCAGAGTAGGAAGATTTTTGAAACTTTCTCTCCTTCCCTGCATGTTATAAGGTGATTAAAAGGTATTAGAGTGTTGCAGGTATGGGCTTTACACTGAAATAAATGCATCCAGACGCGCGGTGTGAGATATAACTCAGCGTCACAAACTTTAATCGAGGTACATAAACATGTAGGGCATGTTTCATATCAGTCAACATCTGGCAGACAAAAAAAAAATGTCGTCTGTTTTTGTTGTTTCTTGTTTTTTTTTTCTTTTCTCTTTTTCTTTGTTTTTTTCTTTTTTGGGGGGGGTTTGTTTGGTGCTTAACAAAAGAAGAGTTTCGAAAGAGGCATTGTCACGATTACTGTTATGATTACTGCAGGTTATATTGTATGGTTGTATAGCGTGAATAAAGATTTATTTAAAAAAAAATGGGGTCAAACTGCATTATTTCAACAGTGTAGACGCACCATATGATGTACTTAATTCCAGGCACTGCTGGATTTCAGGGACAGCTCAGGCTCAAGATGGACAAACACTCTCCCCCCTCCCCAAAATAGATTTGGGTATAGAAAACTACTGAATGTTTCTCCTTTTCTGCAGTTCTTTCCCACCTGAATTTTTCTGTCAAAGAAAGACGTCCCCTCTCGCTCATTTTCTCTGTTTTGTTTGAGCTTTGGAGAAAAAGTTACTTTTAACAAGGACAGTGAAGCACGGATAGCTCCCCATAACGCAGCCACAATAGGAGAAGTTTCTGGGACCCTGAGTCTGGGGTGGCCATGGCATTCCTTGTCATGGCAGCACCATGATGCATTTTCTAGGGTTTTCTTAGGCAAGGGCTACTCAAAGGCGGTTTTGCCAGTTCCTTCCTCTGAAATAGAGCCTCCAGTATCTGGTATTCGTTAGTGGTTTCCATCCAAAGACTAACCAGGGCTAACCCTGCTTAGTTTCCAAGCTGAGATGGGATCTGATGGTGTCTTTTGGGTATTTAGGTCCTACTAACATGACTTTTTCTTTGGAAACCTCATATTCTTACACATCAAACTTGCTCCAATCTTGAGTGTTAACTATGGCCCGCTTGGCAGACTTGTTGGGAAGAAGAGCTACAGGGCTGCTTTAAAGGAAACCCTAAGAGAAACTGTCCCACAGATGTCTGAGTAGCACTTACCAGACAGGTTGACTCTGGGCGTGGGTGCACCGGATGCTCTCCTGAAAAACACAGCATGAAGGTGAGCATGAGCATCTGGGATCTGTAGTTTTGTCGGTTAGTTAACCTCCTCTGCCAACGAGTGCCCTGGGACCAAAAGAAGCTACAGGTCCCAGCACTGCATAGAATGGATCCATAATGGTTAAAGCAGTATCAAAATGCATTAATTCTGCAGGGTGGCAGCAGTCTTTAAAACCCATTTATTTTTGCATGAACAGTTATGCATTTTGATCCACTTCTTCAGATGCAGATGTCACTAATGTGTCACTTTTCCATCATGTTATTTTTTTCTTTTTTTTAATAATAAGAATAAGAATAAGAATAATAACAATAATATTTCCTGCCTGTCCCTGCGGATTGAGACGATACATATATAAAAGTAATATAAATATAAACAACAGAATATTAATATACACTTTAAAAATACATTAAAATTTTGGTCCAAATCCCAAACACCAATGACATTTTCCCCATCAATGTTTTAGGAATGCCAAATAAATATAACTTGTTACTTTTTAAAAAAGGATCATGGCAACAGACTGTTTATGTCCATTGCAATAAATAAGTCTCATCATGTCCTTGTTGTCCTACTCACAAAATAACACGTTATAACTAAAAGTATCTGAATTCACTCATGCTGTGTCCGCACTGCAGAAATAATCCAGGTTGACCTTTCCATTAACTCACTTCTTGCCACTGCGCTCCTGTTGCACATGAGTCAAAATGGTGAAGTTGCTTCTCACTGTCCGTAGGCTGGCCAGGACCTATGGGGAGGAATTAAAGACACAAAAATATGCTAAAAGGCACAAGATCCTATTTGATTTCGGAAGCTAAGCAGGGACAGCCCTGGTTAGTCCCTGGATGGGAGATTGACAATGAATCCCATGTGCTGGATGCTCTCTTTCAGAGGAAGGAACTGAGAAAATCACCTCTGGGGATTTCCTTTGCCTAGAAGAAGAGGGGCTAAATCTTGTCCTTCCCAGCAGGCTCAGGCAAAAGCAAACTGCTGCAGACACTCCCAGCTTGCCATCACTTTCCCGATCCAAAGCCATGCTGATGTGGCTTGGCTTCTGTTCTTAGTCTGGCCTTGTGGAATTGGTCACCAACACCTTCTAGTCTCCTTGTCTAGCTTTCCTGCCCTCAAACACAGACCCCCGCCCCCAGCACACAGACCTCCAGAAGGATCCCTACCTGTGCAAAGGGGGTGACAATCAGGTCTTCTCCATGCCTGCAAAGAAGGAAAGGCAAAACATATTAGAGATACAAAAGCCCCTTGGCATCTTACAAACATGGTGGAAGCGTTGGACATTATCGTGGAAACTGAGCTGCACATGTGCAAGGAAAGATTACGCTATGAGATGGACAGGTTGCTTACCTGTAACAGTATTTCTTCGAATGGTCATCTGCGAATACATACAAATGGGTTTTACTGTGCCTGCACAGTACTGTTCGGAAACTTCTAGAATCACTGGGCAAAGTACACTTTATAACATATGGCAACTTTTTGGCAGTAACTCCGCTCACCCGTATAAAGCCCCTGCTTCCCGCTCTTTTCCCCAGTTCCGCAATTTTGACGCCGCATACGCGACATGAATGAGCCAATAAGAGCAGGACACTAAGGGGAGGATGGGCGGGATTTGTATGTATTCGCAGATGACCACTCGAAGAAATACTGTTACAGGTAAGCAACCTGTCCTCCTTCTTCATGGTCTCTGCGAATCATACAAATGGGTTTAGACTGACAAGCTTAGGAAAGTTGCAGAGGGAGTATCCAGAGATCAAGAGAGGTTCATCAAGACGGTTTATTTTCAAACAATAAACATTTTGGAACCAATACTGCATCAGTCATTTTAGGTATATGCAAACATAGCACTGAAAACAGTGCAAGGCAATATAATAGTCAACCAGTGAGGTCATGCAAGACCTACGGCCACCTAAAGTGCATCCAAGCACACTAAAGGTAACAAAATCCCCATCAAAGGAACACCATGTACCCAGAAATGTTGTAAACAACCATATGGTACAAAAATACTTCTTCAAATAGAAGGAACAGGATTATTGTAAACATGAACAGTATATTTGGAATGTAGAGAAGTTAGTGCAACCCAGAAACCAATACTGCCCTTCCAAAAGTCGCATCCTGCCTAGTGTCCAGCCTATAATGTTTGATAAAAGTCATTGGCTGGGACCAGACAGCAGCTTCACAGACATCCTCCAAGGGAACCTCATTCAAGAACGCGGAGGATGCTGCTACCACCCTGGTTGCATGTGACCGCACCCTGGTCGGGAGAGGTCTGCCCAGTAGTTCATAGCAGAGGTGGATGGTACTGGCCACCCATTTAGAAAACCTCTGCGCCGAAACCGGCAGCCCTTTCTTCAGTTCCGAGTAGCATTGAAACAATCTCTCGGAACGGCTCAAACCCGCAGTCCTGTCCAAACAGAAGGCCAGAGCCCTCCTGACATCCAAGGTGTGCAAAGTCCGTTCGACCTCGGTTGTCGGGTTCATGGCCAGGGTTGGCAGAACAATGTCCTGACACATGTGGAAAGCAGACACCACCTTAGGCAAGAAGGTGATGTCGGTGCGGAGGACAACCTTATCCTTATGGAATCTTAAAAAGGGTTGGTCTCTCCGCAAGGCACAAAGTTCGCCCGCACGGCGGGCAGAGGTAATGGCCACAAGGAAGGCAGTCTTCCAAGTCAAAAGTCTTAAGTCCGTTGTGGCCATCGGTTCAAAGGGCTTGGATTGTAAGGCAGACAGCACTGCGTCCAGATTCCAAGCAGTAGTCAGAACCGATGCTGGGGGATAGAGGTTCCCACAGCCCTTTAGGAAGCTCTTTACCAAAGGTTCCCTGAAAAAAGGTTTGTCTCTAAACTGGAAATGAGAACAAATAGCAGACAAGTAGCACTTAATGGAGGTGAGGCATAGTCCCACCTCCAATAGTTCCATAAGGAACTCCAGCACCACCGGAGTTGTGACCTGAGCCAGAGAAAGGTCCCTCCCGGACAGGAACCGGCGGAACCTCTTCCACTTGGAGGCATAGGACCTCCGGGTGGAAGGCTTTTGGGCAGCAAGGATTACCATCCGTACCGAGGCAGGCAATGCAGTTAGGGATGGATCCTCCACGCCACCAGCAGTAGTTTCTCTATGTCCGGATGCCGAACCCAGCCGTCCTGGATTGTGAGAAGGTCCGGGCGAAACTCGATGCGGAGGAAGGCTTCCTCGGAGAGGTGCAGGAGGGATGGGAACCACGGCTGCCTGGGCCACCACGGCGTGATGAGGATCGCTTCCGAACGGTCCGCCGTCATCTTGGCCACCACTCGGACAATCAGTGGAAACGGAGAGAAGGCGTAGAGCATTTCTCCTGACCACACGAAACTGAACGCGTCTCGGAGGGAGTTCTCGCTGCGCGTCCTGGAGCAGAACCCGGGACAATGCATGTTGGCATCAGTCACAAAGAGATCGATCCGAGGGGTCCCCCATCGGTCGAAGATTTCGCCGACCGTGTCTGGATGGAGTCTCCACTCGTGCCAGACTGAAGACAACCTGCTGAGCTGCTCCGCCAAGTCGTTCTCTTCTCCCGGGAGGTGAAATGCATGGAGGAGGATCCGTCTCGCAATGCACCAGTCCCAAATTCACAGAGTGATGTCCAACAGGGTCCTGGACTTGGTCCCCCCTTGCTTGTTGATGTAGTACAGGACGGTTGTATTATCCGTCCTGAGGAGGACCACCTTGTTGGAGACCGCCGACTCAAAAGCCCTCAGAGCCTTTTCTACTGCCAACATTTCGAGGGCATTGATGTGGAGAACCCGCTCGTCTCGGGACCACTTCTCCTTTACAAGTAGGTCGAGGAGGTGGGCTCCCCATCCGTCCAGGGAAGCGTCTGTCGTCAGGGTCAGCTGCGGTTGAGGCGGGGAAAAAGGCAAGCCAACGCAAACGTTGCGGGAGTCTAGCCACCATTTCAGGGAAGAAGCCACGGGCCTTGGGACGGTCAGCCACTTAAAGGGAGGATCCATCATCGGGTCAAAGACCGACAGGAACCATGCTTGGAGCGGTCGAAAACGAAGTCTCGCCCATGGGGTCACGAAGGTTGTCGAGGCCATATGGCCCAGAGCCACCTGAACGTCCCTGGCCCCGACTCTTCTGTGGGCCAGAAGTAATTGTACCGTAGACAGTAGTGCATGGAAACGGTCTGGAGGGAGATAGGCGATACAACTTTCGGCGTCGAGAATGGCACCAATGAACTTGACGCACCTGGATGGAACGAGGTGGGACTTTTCCATGTTGACCACCAATCTGAGGGATCTCAGGAGGGCTAAGACAAAGTCGATGGCCTCCCAGAGCTCTATCTCCGAAGTAGCTGCCAGAAGCCAATCGTCCAGGTACGGAAACACTCTGTAGCCTTTCTGGTGAAGGTAAGAGACTAACAGTGCCATGCACTTGGTGAAGACTCTCGGTGCTGTTCCAAGGCCGAAGGGAAGGACGTTGTACTGATAGACGGTGGAACTGACAGCGAAGGTGAGGAATCTCCTGTGGGACTCTCGAATCCCTATATGAAAGTAGGCATCCTTCAAATCCACCGTTGCAAACCACAGTCCCTGGTGAAGAAGAGGTAGAATAGATGCCAATGTTACCATTTGGAACCGACAGTATCGGAGAAAAAGGTTCAGGGCTCTCAGATCTAGGATGGGTCTGATTCCTCCGTCAGGTTTCGGTACCGCAAAGTATCTTGAAAAGAAAGCCCCAGACAGCTGTTTGGTCTGTACTGGGGAAATAGCCCCTTTTTCCAATAAAGAGCGTACTTTGTCGAGAAGGGTGTCCGAGGGTAAGGTGGAAACGAAAACTCCCATTGGGGGGAGTTCTTCAAACTCGAGGGCATAACCCCTACGGATGTTGTTAAGGGCCCACGAGTTGGTAATTATGGAAGCCCAGGTGTTAGCAAAGGGCCTCAAAATGTCCAAGAAAAAGGGGGGCGAGGGGACGGAGCAGGCAGGGACTCTTCAGGACCTTTTCTTGGCTTGTTCCGCATCCTGTCAGCGGGGCTTACGGTACCGAGCAGGGAACCCTTGTTGGCCAGAAGAGGAAGAAGACTGAGAGGGGTATCTAGATCGCTGGGACCCCTGATGTTGGAATTGCTGGTCTTGGTAAAAAGACCTGAAGGACTGACCTTGTGCCTGCCAAGGATGCTGCCTCTTCCAAAACTGTGGAGTGGAGGAAGAGAACCTGCCGTGCTTCTTAGCCGCAGCTTTCATCTTGAACTTTCTATTCAGCCGCTCGTCGGTTTCAGTATTAAAGAGTTCCGAGTCGTCCAGTGGCATGTCCTCTATAGCGGCTTTAACCCCTGGAGTCAGGTCGGTACCACGGAGCCATGCGTGTCGTCGAAGAGCCATCGAAGCCGACATAGCTCTGCCTGCACAGTCGGCCACATTGTGAGACGCCGTAATTAGCCAGCCACCAATGGAGTGGGTCTCGTCCCTGATCTCGACAAGCTTTCGCTGAGCATCATCAGGGACACCCGGGATAATAGGCAAAATGCCCTCCATCAGCGCCTGTACATAGGCCCCCATGCATGCCGTGTAATTGATGGCCTTGACCGCCAAGGCAGTTGCAGAGTATGCCTTTTTGGCCAGACCATCAATCTTCCGGGCCTCGCGGTTCACAGGAGAGGTGGCCTGCTTCTGAGTGGAAGTCAGTTGGGCCCCCTCAATGATTGCCGAGTTCTGCTTGGGGTGCGACGCCAACCAAGAACAGCTCGCTGGTGACACTCGATACAAAGACTCTATCTTCCGGGAAGTCCCCACTAGCGACGCCGGTGTTTCCCAAGACCTCTTAATGATGGTCTCTAGGGATGGAAGAAGTGGAATGGACGGTGGGGTCGGTACACGCCCATGTACCCGGCGTTCCACCGGATCCCTTGCTGCTTCCTCAGGGTACGCCAACTCGATGTCCAGAGCCCTGGACATCTTGATTACATGCTCATTGAACGTACGCATGTCATCGGTGGGAGAGGCTGGCTCAGGGTGGTGGAGTTCCTGAGGTGAACCCTGCGGAGATAGCTCGTCGTCCGATGGATCCTCCGAGGGTGGGATCATTTCCGGTTCCGAATCCAACTCAGGATGGAGCGTCAGTTCAGACCGCTTGCGAGGAGTCGAAGCCAGGGCCACAGCCTGCCTTGGCTCTGGATGGGCCGCTGCCGTCACCGACGGTTTCGGAATCGAGGATGAGGGCTTACGCTGGTCCAGTCTGGACCGGTCGGAGATTAAGTTTAGAGGTAAACTTTTGAAAAGCTGTCTCCCTCGGGACCGCCATGAAATAGCGGTCCATCTTGGAGTCATAGAAGATGTGTCCGCTCCCTGGGGTGAAAGGTCTCTCCTTGTATCTGCACCCTTCTGCGACTCCGGAACTGGAGTAGTAAGGGTATGGTCTGGAGAGCGGTGTCTTGTAGTCGCTGAGTGACCGGAGCTCTTAGAAGACTTCTTCGATCCCGAGTCATGGGAAGGCTTGAGCTTCTTAGAGACCGGAGGGGCCGGCTCGGTAGTGGTAGATCTCCTCTTCGGAGCCTTAGGAGCTTCCAGTGGGAAGAAAGGGTTCAAGGTTAGCTCAGAGAGCTTGGCGGTGTCGGAGGACTTCCCTTTGGATGGCTTGTCCTTTCTCCTGGCAACGGTACCAGAGGTCCCCCGTTCGGAACCGTCGGATCTCGAGGTCTAAGGAAGGTCCTTGGAAGTCCAGGAGTCATCCCCAAGAGTTTTAGCATCCGCCTTGGACGACTTCAAGACCGAAACAGATGCCGATGCCGTCTTTCAGGCCGCAGAGTCGGGAGCTGTAGACTTAGACTTCGGGGTCGAGTCCGCCGGGGTCATCACAGTCCGGGCAGGGGATGCAGCAGCCATGGAACCCTCCATCCCCGACGTTTTGTGGGGGCGCTTGGAGGGCCTGTCGGTGGCACTGGACCTGTCTGGGTCACGGGCCACGAGAATAGAAGCGCTGGGCTCCGCGGAGCTATGGGCCACAACAACAGGCGGAGCAGAGGCCGCACTTGATGGGCTGTCCCGAGCCATCGACACCAGAGCAGAGGTCAAAGCTGAAGGGGCTGAAGCTGGCCGGGAGCCCTCCCCATGGACCTTGCCCTGGGTGACAGCCGAGGTCAGATGGGATTCCCGTTTTTTTCTGGCCTGTGATGTCATCGATTTACATAAGATGCAGGACCTGGTGTCGTGGTCCTTCCCCAGGCACAGCAAGCAGGAGGAGTGCGGGTCTTGGACTGGAACCTTGCCCCCACAGGCGTTGCACTTCTTAAATGGAGGAGACATCTCGACCGGGATCGACAAATTCGAGGGAGAGTCCGCAAACAAGGTCAAGACGAGCCGAGAGATCAAAGTCCAGGTGGAGGTCAGAAAAAGGTGAAAGTGAAAGCGGTCTGAGGTCAATACCAGTGATTCAAATGAGATGTAGAAGCAAGCGAAGTTCCAAACAGCAGCTAACGCGGCGGAAAAAAAGGAAATGGGGAAAAGAGAGGAAGCAGGGGCTTTATACGGGTGGGCGGAGTTACCGCCAAAAAGTTGCCATATGTTGCAAAGAGTACTTTGCCCAGTGATTCTAGAAATTTCCGAACAGTACTGCGCAGGTGCAGTAAAACCCATTTGTATGATTCGAAGAGACCACAAAGAAGAAGCGCATTTCATCGCACAATGTTGTCATTTCACATGGGTTTCATAGCACAAGCATTGTAAAGATTTATGCTACAGAATCCTAAAGAAGGATCTTGGCTAACATCTGTAGCTCCGAGCAACCATTTTCTCCAGGGTTAGCTTGCTGACCTGCCTGCCTGCAAGACCATATGTTAAACTATGAATGAGTACAGTAGAACCTCTCCTTACTCGGGGGGATCTGTTCCAGACCCCCCTGCGTAAGGCAAATTCTGTGTAAGGGGCTTGTGTTCGCGGCAGCATGGGACACATGCGCCATGGGCGTGCCCCCATTCATTTGATTACAGTGAGGCTTCCACATAAAGTAGAAGCCGCGTATAGAGTGGGTGCAAATCCTCCTTTCCTTTCCACCATCCCCATTAGGCAGAAGTCCTCTGTTATCTCCCTGTCATGACTGCAAAGTCTCTGCCATGGATTAATCCAGGAACATTCAAGACTATCCAAAAATGCACAAAGGACCACTCTGCTGGCACACTTGTTGGGAAATGGGAGAGATGGATCTCTTAAGCAGAGTAGTCAGTTTGGCAAGGCACAAGCTGAACCATCCCACTCCAACTGAATTCTAATGGGAGAAAAAAAGAGATTTGTCTTCTTTAAATGTTTTACAGAGAATGGCTCTCTCAAGCATAGTAATCAATTTGGCAAGGCAGAAGCTGAACGACCTGTCTAACTCCCACAGAATTCTAGATAAAAAAGTTTTGTCTTCTTCATATGTTTTACAAAGAAGACAAACTTATTTCTTTTCTCTACTAGAAATCAGTGAGTGGGATGGGTCATTGTTCAGCTTTTGCCTTGTCAAATTGATTACTCTGCTTGAGATAGTCATTCGTTGTGAAACCATATAAAGAAGCCAAACTTACTACTTTTTTCTGCTAGAATTCTGCAGGAGTGGGAGTGGGATGGGTCAATGTTGATTTTTGGCCTTGCCAAATTGATTATTCTGCTCAAAAGACCCATTCTTATCTCTCACATTTCCCAACAAATGTTCCAATAGAGGATTATTTGGGATAGTCTTGAATGTTCCCAAACTAATCCATGGCAGAGACTTTGCAGCCATGACAGTGAAATAACAGAGGACTTCTGCCCAACAGTGATGGTGTAAGGGAGAGGAAGACTGTGGGTTGAGGGAGGATTGTGGGATGTGGGGGATTGTTGCACATCTTCTGCTCAGCCTTAGTCTGCTAACCAGGTTTGCAACCCCCTGCAAGTGCCGTGTTCCCCTTCATGCTCACATGTCGCTGGCGATGGAAGAATTGCGGGACATGGCTTTTGGTGAGAGGTCATAGTCGCTGTCTGAGCGGTACAGGAAGGACTCTCGACGTTGACCGTGTGGGGTGGCCCCCTGAAGCACGAGCCCCAGACCGGGGCCAGCTGAGGGGTCCAAAGGGCTCCGGCCTGGAGAGAAGCCATTCTCAATGTCGAAGCTGCAGGGAAAGAAAAGAGGGGCAGAAAGGAATGTAAAATATAAAATCCTAAGAGTTGGAGGAGACCCCAAAGGCCATCCAGTCCAACCCCCTGCCATGCAAGAATAAACAATCCAAATATATCTAGTAGGTTTGTTTCGTGTGTGTGTGTGTGCTTCATCTAGTTTTTTTGAAGTAGGTTTTTTCTTTTTAACAGAAACATTACTTTTTGGACTACAGCCCCAAGAATCCCCCAGCCATCCCCACATCTTCCCCAATGCCCCAGATTCTGGAGCTTGTAGTTTTAAAAAATGTTTCCAAGATCTGGGTTCCCCCCCCCCCCCACACACACACACCTTAATCAAAGTCATTTCTGACTTAGTGACCTTAAGGAAAACCTATCACCAGATTTTCTTAGTAGCATTTGTCCAGAGGAGATTTGCCATTGCCTTTCTCTGAAGCTGACAGTGTACACTTGCTCAATGTCACCCAGGGGTTTCCCATGGCCATGCCAGGATTCGAACTCTGGTCTCCAAAGTCGTAGTCCAACACTCAAATCACTACACAGTGCTGGGTCCAGTTGCTATGGCTAAAAAACTCAGTCTCAAGGGAAGGCAATGGCAAATCTCCACCGAACAAATTTTGCCAAGAAAACCCCAGGATAGGTTTGTGTTAGGGCTACCGTAAGTCAGAAATGACATGAAGTTACATAATACACACACAGTCCAGCCACCCCTTCAACAGGTTTGGTTTTGCATCTTTTTCGGCTTTGCAAGACAACCATAACCTGCTCCCCAAAAAGCAATGACCAAAGGGACTTCTATGAAATCCTAAAACCAGATTATTGTCCTTTCCTTTCCCTACAGGGCCCCACTGCACAGCTCAGCCAGGACGGATGAAGGATGTCTTTGCGTCTCTTGGCTCTGCTCCTCTTTCCATGATGCTGTGTGAGAAAAGAAGCGGATGCCCCACCAGGGATTTGGGAAAAAGGACTCCAGCAACATTATCAGGGATCGGGCAGAGACGAGGCAGACTGCCAGGAACTGCAGGTGTTGCAGACTTTGGAAGAAACATTTAACAGTGCAGGCGACACAAGGCAGTCATCCAGTCCAACCTGCTTGGGAGTCTTAACACTGGGGATGCCAAGGAAGCACCAAAAGGCTCCAAAGTCACTCTGCACCTCTGCTCCAAGGCAACTTAAGAATGAGTGTGTTTCAGCAAAGGTCATGGACAGCTTATGAACACAACAGCCATGCCAAGCATCCTACAGAAAGGCCATCACACTCTCCCAAATCTTTCCCAAAGGGCCACCAACCCTGGTCTTCCATTACATGACACCTGAATCATGACCTCCTGATGTCAGTCCGAGCTCAGTGTGGATAGTAAGTGTCCACTTAGTTCTGGGTTCAAGCGTTGCCACTAAGCCATGAAACCTTTCTCAGTGACCAGTTTTGCTCTGCCTGATCTTCCTCACAGGGTTGTTGAAAGGACACAATGGGAAGGAGAGCCACGAATGCTACATTGCTCACTCTACAAATCTCTGGTTGGCACCTACCTTATCTTCCCCCGCACATAGTCAATGCAGGAGTGCCTCCGTAAGGGGCGCTGGGTGCATGGCAGCATCTTTTCCTCGTGGCACCACTCTGACAGGCCCACAAGGGACTCACTGAGCAGGGCATACTCATCCCTTCCCTCCCCTCTGACCCAGGACCCAGAACAATGGGGCCCCGTTCAGCGGGTGGCTGGCGCTCACGTCAGTGCCCGGAAGGGTGGCATAATGGGCTGATTGTCTCTAGAACACAAGCCCCAAACTGGGGTGTGGGGACTGGGGGAGACCATGCCAGGGGTTCCCTCCATTAAGACCCCTTGGTGCTCACCTGTCTGGCATAAAGAGGGTGGACTCTTTGCCTCTTGGTGGCTCACTGAGAAGCAGAGGGCTGTGGGGCCCTTGAGTTGGTACAAGGCAAACATTCACCCCCATGCCATCTGGGGCTTCAAAAACCACCCATTGTTTGGCTTCTGGTTCATTTCCCCCCATGGCACTGGGGTGGGACAAAGCATCAATTGTGGGTCAGAAATCTTTGGGAGAAATATAGTTCACCCTGCTGAATGCCCCAGTGACAGGGACTGGGATGGGGTGAAGGTCCTCTGCATTCTCACTGGGCACAGAAATACCAGGCCCAGATCTGACACATGGGCACCACCTTATGTGATGCTCAAAAAGGAGTCTCTTATTCTGTCCCTGACCCAGGAAATTTGTTCAAGTCACCGTCTTTCCAGCAGTTCTTTACCGTCCCCTTTTTACACTGTCATCCAGTCGGCAGAAAAAGCACTCTGTGCATGTTCAGATGAGATAGGCCACTATCTCCCCCTTTCCCTTTTCAGACATTTGTTGCTGCTGTTGTTGTTGTTTGCCGTCAAGTCATTTCCAACTTACAGCGACCTTAAGGGATTTTCTTGAGAAGTTTCTTCAAAGGGTTTTTTGCCATTGCCATCCTCTGAGGCTGACAGAGTGTTCAAATATTTATGGCACTTTAATTTTCAGAGGTTTGCAGGCTCAGAGGTTTGCAGGCTCAGAGAGATGGGTCAGAGCTGGGAGGAAGGCAAGGAAGGGTCTCCCCCCCCCCTCAGTCTCTAGACCAGGGATTGGGGTGGACTAAATGACCCTTAGGTGTCCCCAGAGGTAGATTCCAACCCTTTGATTCAATGGTTATTGGAAAGGATGGCCAGGCCAGCCTGTTTCCAATTGGCTTTTCTCCTGAGCAGAAACCAATATGGATTCAGACCAAAGAGAAAAGACTTGCTGAACAGCAATGGGGAAAGTTTATTTGGGAGAGAAAACAACCAAGACCCTAAAGTAACTTTTCCAACCTGTGGTTTCTGGGAAGCTCAGAAACCTTGATAGCCTAACCTTGCCATGGCTTCATCTGACAGAATCCTGGGATGTGTAGTTTTATGCACATGAATTCGGTTTGGAAAAGAAACGGGCAAGAAAAGATAGCAAACACACAAAACACACACAGAGGGGAAATGAAACTAAAAGAACAAGAGTCAAAGATATCACCAGGTAGTAAAAAGGGATGTGTAGTTTTGTGAGTCAGCAGCCTTCTTTGGGCAGAGAAGGCTCAAGACCATGCAAAACTACAGATCCCAGGTTTCCACAGGACGGAGCTGCACCAATTAAAGTGGCATAAAATTGCATTGTATTTTTGCAATTCAGATGCACCCTGGGGCAACCGAATATTTGATATAGACCTAAGTCAGGAGAAGGAAGCATACATCCTTTTGGAGGCTGTTGGATTGCAACTCCCATTAGCTCCGGCAAAGCCAAAGCTTAGGAATGCAATGCTTTTGGAAACGCCAAGAAAACATCTGCAGTGGATTTGCCTGGATACTTATACATTAAAATGCTTTTGCGTTGTTTTAAATATGTTTTAAATATGCTGTGACCATATATTCGAAGAAAGGCAGGATATAAGTAAATAATAATAATAATGGGGGGACTGGCCTTTTCGACCCCCCTTGGCTTGAACCACATCCTCAAAAGGAGTGATGGGGGGAGGCGGATATTTGGCAAGAGACCTGTAACTGTGTATTTTCTTTAAAAAGGAAAATGTTCCATCCTATGTTGTTTGCTTTAATAGTTCCTGACCTCATGGATGGTGGGGACAGCAAAGGGGAGGAGAGTCCTGTTTGGAATTTGCAGTTCTCCTATAAATAGCCACCGATCCCACTGGAAAGGGAGGGAGACCAGGACGAAGAATGGAGCCACAAACGGGGAGGGGATGCTGGGTCTTACAGTCCATAGATCACCCACCCTCTCTCCAGACAGACCCAAAAGGAGCAGGGAAACAGAGACGATCATCACACCAGACTCAGTCTTTGCAATGTCAACATTCACAAGAAACAGGAGAAATTTCCTTTGCTAGGCCAAACCAGGAAAGTTACTTTTTTCCTGTTATTGTTTATGAGCACTTTGGAAAAGACACTTGTTCCTGTTGCTCATATTTTAAAAAGTAACTTGTCGTGCCACTTGTTAATTTTTTCCCCTGCCACAATGATAACGTCGTGGTGGAAAACTTGGAAGGCACCCTGTCAAAACAGCACTTAAAATGGCCTTTAAAAGTTACTTTTAAAAGTAACTACACAATTTAAATGTTACCAAAAATAACATTTTTGCCAGTAAAGTGGGAGTCCCTCTCCCGCCACCATACTCATATCGCAATGTAACTTTGTTATGCCCCTGTACCCTCCCAGAAGTAACTCATTACAGTTACAATTCCTTCTCATGTGTTACTTCCATGATGCGGAGCTGGACTTGTATTTTCATTTCCAAAGCGAAAAAGAGAAAAGCCTTCCTCACAAAGCTGCTCGCAATATTATGGAAAAGGTGGTGCAAAGCGATAGGTTGCTTTTCCCTACTGTCTCCTGCCATTGAGAGGCAGACTGCTCCTGCACAGAGAGGCTCCACTGAGCAAGCATAAGAATAAAAGAGGTTGCTTGTTGGGTCAAATCAAACCTTCCTGTTTTCCATATTGAGTTGACAGAAACCTCTGGGCAAGCCCATATGAAATCAATTGGAGACAAGGATGAAGATCCAACACCAAAAATCTTTCTTTGTCTGATGCAGAATTAACTTGCAGAACTCCCTGCCACAAAGTGCCAGGATTGCAAACTTTGTGATTTTTAATAATAATATAAGAAGAAGAAGCCCCTATCTTAGGTTCTTTTAAAAGGAGATCAGTCATCTTCAAAGAGGAGGAGGACAAGAGAGCTACCCATGGATCTTAGTATTCATGGCTGCTAAATGGAGCCTTCATATCCAGGAGCAGTATACCTCAGAAGCCCAATGTGAGGGAATTCCTTGGGGACTTGGATCTGCTGGGCCACAGAAGGGCCAAATCCCACCCCCGCGGCATCCAGGGAACAATCTTACCAAAGTGGGTGGGCCACCGTGAACCGCCGCTGGACTCGGAGGCTCTGCTTGGTCAACATTTTCTGAAACAGGACTCTTGTGTTATGGGGTTCGATGAGCCCTCCAAGGAACTGTGCGTCTTGGAAATGGAGGAAGAGGAGTGCACACGCATGTGGTTGCTCCCAAGCTACACATGCAGAGAGATGGCTGAGAGCATGTGTCCAGCCGGTGAAGGAGCCCAGAAGCCACAGGTCTTGCTATGGCTGCAAATGGGTGAAGGAAGGTGGCCAAATGTCCATCCTATTTGCAGTGCAGCGGTCACCATGAACCCAGGAGTTGGAAAAAACGCTCTTCACCTTGAATTCCAACTTGGGGTGGTCTTGCAAATCAAGGGGGAGTCTGGGTCCCGACAAAGGGTGCCATTTTGGGGTCTTGAATGCCTGCCCAGGCCTGGAGGAGCAAGAGAAGTGCCTGGAACCATCCTATCCGGACTGCTCCCAAAAAGCGTCTGCTGGCTGGGAAGCTCAACAAGCGGCCTGGCACCAGCCCAACAAAAAAACGTCAAGCCAGCCAAGTTAGTGACAGCTCCGGCTGGGGTAATCCAGGGACAAGATGGGGACCACCTGGTTGGCCCCCATCACTCCCAGGCTCAAATATTCCCCCTCTTAAAGGGTGTGGCCTCCTCAAGATGCCCACTTGTGTCCTCCTTGCCCTCCAACAATACACTCAAATCGCCCCTTCAGCAACTCAGGGGCAAGATGTGTCAGGCAAAAGCAAAGCGTGGTTTAAGAGCTGCAGAAAAAGGGCCGATCCCTCCAAAGGGGACACTGCCAAGGTCAATGCCCGTACGGTGGCATTGGCATTGGGAGTCGGATTCTGCTGGCCCAGATTGGCCCACCTGGCAGCCTTGGTGCTCTCAGCCCTCCAAGCAAACATTTGCTTTGACCTTTAGCAGCTCTTTGGGGGCCGTCTGCATAGATCCAGCGGGACACAAGGAGCAATGCCAACACGACAACTGGCAAGGGAGGCAGGACAGACCAACGTGCCCAGGGGGCAGACAGCAACTTGTCAAGATGTATGCATGTTTGCTGTCATACAATCCAGACTGGTGGTTTCTGGAATGGCCTTCTAGTGCCCCTCTCAGCTAGCCCAGGCCTCCCTGGCATGGCTAGTGGCAGAAAGCAGAGCTAAAATTTAAACATGCCGTTTGTTCCCATTTCTCCTTGGGCCATCTTTACGGATAACCACTTGCAGTGCTGAAAAAGTCAACCTATAGCATAACCAGTTGCACTGACAATTACTTTTGGATTACTTTCAGTTATTCTCTTGTGATGGTGGTTGCCGGTTTCTGTGTCATTGTGAAAGAACCACACTGTGGTTGTTGTAGTTGTGTGCCTGGTTCCCAATCATTTTTGACTTATGGTGACCCAAAGGTGAACCTATCATGGAGTTTTCTTGGCATGTTTCTTCTTCCCGTGGCCATCCTCTGAGGCTGAGAGACAGAAATCCATCCCCTCCAACTGTTCTGAACTGGCAGAGAAAACCCCTATTACTCCTCTGCCGTCCTCACTTTCCCAGCTGCTTTTAAAATGTCCCAGTTTCTCTTTCCTTCTCCTCCTACCTTTCCCCTTAGTCTTCAACTTAATGCAGTTGCTGCAAATTGAGTTCCACTTTGCATTCAATTAACTCAGCAGAAAGGAAAATAAAGGGACAGAATTGTGTTCTTCCCATTTGGCTCTGGCAAAAGCAAACTGCTGCATCCTCTCTTAGCTTAGCAAATTATGAGAAAACAGAACTTGCTAGAAAAAATCATGCCTGCCAAGGTGGAAAAGAAGAAGATCAGATTATGGTGGGGTAGATTCAATGGAAAAAGCCACAGTTCCCTTGTGTCTGCAAGACCTGTGGATAATGGGATGGCTTGGACGTCCCTCATTTAGAAGCTCACCAAAACTGGCTTGAGAGAACACAGTAATAAATGGATCCCAAAAATGTGAAAATTTTCTTATTGTTTTAATCCTTCATTGGGAACGTCTCTCCAAGCTTCCCTTGTTGCTTGACTTGTTCTTTCAATGGTCTCCAGCAGATGGCAGCAGCTGAGCACAGCAAATTGGATGGAACTGGATGATGCCTTTCTAGAACAGATGACCGCACATTCAGAAAGGAGAGATGTAGTAGTGATGGGTGACTTCAACTATCCTGATATTTGCTGGAATTCAAACTGAAATAAATCCTCAAGGTCTAGCAAATTCCTCACTTGCCTGGAAGAAAATTTCATGGTCCAAAAGGTGGAAGAGGCAACAAGGGGGTCAGCTATTTTAGATTTGATCCTAACCAACAAGGATGACTTGGTTAATGGGGTGCAAGTGGTGGGATCCTTAGGTGGAAGTGACCATGTTCTCCTGGAGTTTGTTATACAATGGAAAGGAGAAGCCAGGCATAGTCAAACACGCATTCTAGACTTTAGGAGAGCGGATTTCAGTAAACTTAGAGAAGTATTGAGGGTGATCCTGTTTTCAGAAATACTAAAAGTGAAGGGAGTTCAGGACGGATGGGAGTTTCTCAAAAGGGAGATACTGAAGGCACAATTTCAAACAGTTCCAGTGCGAAAGAAAAATGGGAGACGTCTCAAGAAACCAGGATGGATGACTGAGTAACTTTCAACTGAGCTAAGTTTTAAACGGAACATGTATAAGAAATGGAAAAAGGGGGAAATCACCAAAGAGGAATTCAAACAAATAGCGAGCCTGTGTAGGGGTAAAGTCAGAAAAGCTAAAGCACAGAATGAACTCAGGCTTGCTGAGTTCAATCTTTTGAATTCAGCAAAGTCACATGGGCCTGTTACAGACTGCCAAAATAAAGCTGCTTCGGGTCTCTTTGGAGGTATGCTTTTCAAATGATGCATGGGTCCTAAGAGTCTGGAGGTCGCAACACAGAATCCAGGCTCCAAGCCGGGGTCGGGACTGAAACAGGGGGGTGTAGGTTGGCACACCCCTTCAGGAAACTCTTAACTAGTGGGTCTCTGAAAAAGGAAGGTTTGCCCCCAAACTGAAAATGAGAACAAATTGCCGATAAATAGCACTTAATAGAGGTGAGGCATAGCCCAGCCTCCAAAAGCGCCATCAGGAATTCCAGCACTATCGGCGTCATCACCTGGGCTGGAGACAGGTCTTTGTTGGATAGGAACAATAAAAACTTCTTCCATTTCGAATCATAAGACTTCTGGGTGGAAGGCTTCTGTGCTGCAAGGACAACGGCCCGCACCGAGTTCGGCAATGCAGCTAGGGATGGATCCTCCATGCCACCAAGGGCAAGTTCTCGATGTCCGGGTGTCTGATCCATCTGTCCTGGATCATGAGCAGGTCGGGACGGGGCTCGAGTCTCAGGAAGTTGTCTCTGGACAAGTGGAGCAGGCACGGAAACCACGGTTGTCTGGGCCACCACGCGGTGATGAGGATCGCATCTGGGTTGTCCGACAGCATCCTGGACACCACTCTGGTAAGCAGAGGAAACGGCGGGAAGGTGTATAGCATCCCCTCGGTCCAGTCGAATGCGAATGCATCTCCTAGGGATCCGGCGGAGGGCATTCGGGAACAGAACTGGGGGCAGTGGCTGTTGTGAACCGTCGCAAAGAGGTCTATCTGAGGAGTCCCCCATCGACGGAAGATGTCCGCAACCACCTTGGGATGCAGTGTCCATTCGTGGCAAGCCGAGGAGGACCTGCTGAGTTGGTCCGCCAAGACATTGTCCTTGCCGGGTAGATGAACTGACTGAAGCAGGATCCCTCTCGGGATGCACCAGTCCCAGATTCTTAGGGCAAGGTCCAGTAGTGTTTTGGACCTGGTGCCACCTTGCTTGTTCAGGTAGTACATGACAGTGGTGTTGTTTGTCTGAAGGAGAACTACCTTGTTGGAGACCAGGGTCTCGAAAGCTCGAAGGGATTTCTTGACTGCCAACATTTCCAGTGCATTGATGTGGAGGGCTTTTTCCTCCGGGGACCATAAGTTCTTTACTACCAGGTCCTGCAGATGGGCGCCCCATCCATCCAGAGATGCGTCCGTCGTCAGGATGATATCCGGGCTGGGAGGAGAGAAGGGCATACTGACACAGACATTTCGGGAGTCTAGCCACCATCGAAGAGAGCAGGCAACTGACCTCGGGATGGACAGGAGCTCTGACGGGTGGTCTGTCATTGGACTGAAAACCGACAGAAACCAAGCCTGGAGAGGTCTGGACCGAAGTCTCGCCCACGGGGTGACGAAGGTCGTTGAGGCCATATGTCCCAGCGCCACCTGAATGTCCCGAGCCTTCACCTTTCTCCGGGATAGGCAGGTGCGGACGGCTGCCCTTAATGACCGAAATCAATCTTGAGGAAGGTAAGCGGTGCAGTCCTCGGAGTCGAGGACGGCTCCGATGAACCTGACCTGTCTTGACGGAGTCAGATGGGATTTGTCCATGTTCACCACCAGACCGAGAGAAGCCAACAGACTCAGGGTGAATGCAGTCGCCTCTAGTAGCTCCTCCGGGGAGATTGCCGCTAGTATCCAATCATCCAGGTACGGGAAGACTCTGAAGCCTCTCTGATGCAGGTAGGCCACTACCGGAGCCATGCATTTCGTGAAAACTCTTGGAGCTGTCACAAGGCCGAAGGGAAGCACGTTGTAATGGTATGCGCCGGAACCGATGGCAAAAGCGAGGAACCTCCTGTGGGAGTCGTGGATCCCGATGTGGAAGTAAGCGTCCTTCAGGTCGATGGTCGCGAACCAGAGGCCCTGACAGAGCAGAGGGAGAATGGAGGCTAGAGTTACCATATGGAAGCGCTGATAACACAAGAACTTGTTGAGGGCCCTTAAGTCCAATATGGGCCTGATGCCTCCGTCAGGTTTAGGCACTGTGAAGTACCTAGAGAAAAAACATTGGGAAAACAGTTCGGGGGCGATTGGTGATATCGCTCCCTTGTCCAGCAACAAGCACACTTCGTCGAGAAGGGTGTCCGAGGGGATGGTGGAAATAAAGGCTCCAGTTGGTGGGAGCTCGCTGAACTCGAGGGCGTAACCCCTTCGGACTATTTTAAGGACCCACGAGTCATTTGAGATGGAAGCCCAGATGTTAAAGAAAGGTCGTAGTTTGTCTAGGAAGAATGGGTCGGGATGGGCGAAGTGCGCAGGGTGGCTTCAAGACCTCTTCTTGGAGTGGTCTGGCTCCTGACGTCGGGGCTTGCGGTACCTACCCGGGGCTGTGTTCCGTCGGCCCGACGAGGATGAAGATTGTGAAGGGTAGCGCTGCCACTGCGATCCCTGCTGTTGACCCGAACAGTCCTGATAGAAGGGCCTCTGTTGAGGGTGAAACTGCCAGGGCCGGCCTCTCTTTTTGAAGGGCTGGGTGGCAGTGGAGGACATGCCGTGTTTCTTTGCCGCAGCCTTCATCCGGCATTTCCTATTCAGGCGCTCGTCGGTTTCTGAATGAAAGAGACCGGAATCATCTATGGGCATGTCCTCAATAGTAGCCCTTACGTTCGGGTTCAGGTCGGAGCCCCTCAACCAGGCATGGCGACGCAAAGCAATGGAGGCAGTCATGGAACGGCCGGAACAGTCAGCTATGTTCCTGGAAGCGGTTATGATCCAGCTTCCGATAGAATGAGCTTCGTCTCGGATCTCCACCAGTTTTCTCTGGACCTCATCCGGGACATCAGGAACCAGCGGCAAGATGTCTTCCATGAGGGCCTGTATGTAAGCCCCCATGCAAGCCGCATAGTTAGAGGCCTTTACTGCCAACGCAGAAGCCGAGTATGCCTTCTTTGCTAAGGCATCAACCTTTTTGGCCTCCCGGTCTGCAGGTGAAGTGGCCAGTTTGTGAGTGGAGGACAGCTGCGATCCTTCCACGATGGCGGAATTCTGTTTGGGATGGTCGGCCAGCCAGGTGCAGTGGGCTGGGGAGATCCTGTATAGGGTCTCTATTTTCCTCGACGAGCCCGTCAGCGAAGAAGGAGAGTCCCAGGTTCTCTTCACTATGGTCTCAAGTGAAGGGAGGAGTGGGATGGAGGGAGGTGTAGGGACCCTGCCATGTACCCTTCTGTCCACCGGGTCCTTGGCACTCTCATCCGGGTAAGACAGCTTGATCCCCAAGGTGTTAGCCATCTTAATGACATGCTCGTTAAACGAGCGCACGTCGTCAGTAGGCGAGGCCGGTTCCGGACGGTGGAGTTGCTGAGGCGAAGCCGGGGGGGGGACATCTCCAGGTTGGAAGCGTCCTCGTCAGAGGATTGGTTGTCTAAGTCCGAAGCCGAGTCGAGATGAATGACCGACTGCTGAGGGCTCGGGACCTACGCTGGATCTGGGACCTGCTTGGAAGGTGGCCTGACAGGGGTCGGTGGAAGAGGCCGTCGAACTGACGTAGACGGTACGGACCGATCTCCCCGGCTGTGCCGGCTTGTAGTCGTGAAGCGTTTGAGGGCGTCTTCCCTCGAGACCGAGACGTAGTACCTGTCGGTCTCGGAGTCGTAGAGGAGATCCGGGTCCGTCGCACAGTTGGAGCACGGCACCGGGGTAGGTGAGCGCCTGTGAGAGTCAGGGCTCCGTTCCGGCTCGGCGAACGGGACCGTTGTCTTGGTAGAGGCATGGGGCTCAACCGAGGTCTCTGTCGGCTTCTGAGACGGAGTCGCATTGGCAGGGGTACCATGTCTGGATCCCTTAGAGCTGGCCTTCCCAGGACCGGCCGATGGATCTGGTGATCTGGGGCGCTTCTCGGGCCCGGTTGCAGAAGCCGCTGTCGCACCCGATGTCTTGGGGAGTCTGTCTGTCTTGGTGTGCTTGTCCTTTCTGGAAGGCACCGATTCAGAGGGCGTTTTAGTAGCCTCCCTCAGTTCCGGGGTCCCATCCGGAGCCCTAGGCTTCTTAGCCGAAGGTGTGTCAGCCGTCTCACCCGTGGCTTGTCTCTTGGACTTATCTGGAGCCCTGGAAGCCGAGGATTTCGGATCTCCTGCAAGCTTGTCTTTAGCCTTATCCTTAGCCTTTTTAGAGGAAGGCTTGTCCTTGGACGGCTTGTCCCCTACGGCCGCGGTCCTGTCAGAGGACACGGAGGCCGGTCCGGGGGTAGGTGCCTCCGACCCGCACAGTCTGTGGGGGCGTTTGGAGGACTTAGACATAGCCGAGTCCAAAGCCTCGTCGAAGGCAGAGCTGGGCTCAGCCGAGCCACGGACCGGGATGGCACTCGGCGCCGACATCGAGGTGGAGGGACTCCCGCTGGTCCGGGATGGGACGTCCGCCGCTGGAGCTGCCGGGGCAGAGGACGGACGAGAGGTGTCTGACCTAGCCTTGACGGTCTCCTGGAGAAGGGCCGAGGTCAGCCAGGACTCCCTATTCTTCCTGGCTTGCGAGGTCATGGACTTGCATAAGGGGCAGGCCTTGACGTCGTGGTCCCTTCCCAAACAGAGGAGGCAGGAAGAATGGGGATCCTGAATAGGCACCTTACCGCCACAGATGTCACACTTCTTGAAGGGCACTGGAGACATGATGATGGTAATGTCAAGAAGGGTGGAAGAGACGGAACAATCGAAGTCACACGGTCCGAGGTCAAATTTCGAGAGAGAAACAGAGTGGTCGAGAGACAGTCCGGGTCAGAAGAAAGCCAAGAATGGTCAAATTCAGTCTGAGGTCAATACCAGTGATCCGTTAGAAGCTATTAGAAGCTAGCGAAGTTCCCTTACAGCAGCTAACGCGGCGGAAAAAAAGGAACTGGGGAAAGAGCGGGAACGCAGGGGCTTTATAAGAGGTGGGCGGGGTTACCGCCAAAAAGTTTCTATATGTTGCAAAGTGTACTTTGCCCAGTGATTCTAGAAGTTTTCCGAGCAGCACTGCGCAGGCACAGTGAAACCCATTTGTATGATTTGCAGAGACCTCGAAGAAGAAACATAGGATACTAGAGTTAGAAGAGACCCCCAAGGACTACCCAGTCCAACCCCCTTCTTCCATGTCAGAATACATAGGATCCTAGAGTTGGAAGGGACTCCAAGGGCTATCCAGTCCAACCCTCTTCTGCCATATAGGAAGGCTCAATCAAAGCACCCCAACACATGGCCAGTGAGTCTCCGTTCAAAAACCTCCAAAGGTAGCAATTCCACTGTAATCCCCAGCATAAATTTGGGAAGCCGTGGCTTCCTCATGGCGCCCTTTTTCCAAGGGTGACTCCCTGGATGCAAAAGGCAGAGTTATTGATAGGATGCTCTCCAAACCCCTGAAGGAGCCATCCATCCTCCTTGACCGCTGCCCCTGCAAATCCAATTAGCCGAGGGCAAGAAAGCTGCCCACAGCTGTGCCCGGCCTCTCAGGCTTAATTGGGTTATTTTCCTGGCCTAATTATTCTGTCCTGATGAAGGAGCCTTTTTCACCAAAGAGTTCAGGATTCACTTCCAATAACCCCTGGTGCAATGGTCTGTAGCAGAAAGACGTTCAAAGTAATCTCTAGCAAAAACTATCATACACGGGTTGGGAACCAATTTCAGATTCAATATCAGGATATTCTCGGGGCTCACCCAAAAATGGAAATGGGGTGGGAATTATCCTTTGGGTCTCTTCCAACTCTAGGATTCTAGGATTCTATAGGGTCAGCATAGTAGAACCATAGAGCTGGAAGGGACCCCACCCAATCCAAGGCCTGAGTACTGAACCAAGAGTTTCCTGCTTCACTTCTATATAAGGAGACAAAATGTACCTAGAAGAACAGGATGAAATTACAAAAGTCAAAAGGAAATGGGGATTTACAAACCAGCGGAGCTGTACACCGGAGCCAGCGTGGCGTAGTGGTTTGAGCATTGGACTATGGTTCTGGAGACCGGGGTTCGGTTCCCTTCTCAGCCATGAAACCCACTGGGTGAACTTGGTCAAGTCATACCTTCTCAGCCTCAGTGGATTGCCATGGCAAACCCCAGCTGGAGAAACGTGCCAAGAAATCCCCATGATAATGTTGTCACATTTATCCAACCTTTATCCATAATTTATCCAATATCCTTTTCAAAGCCCTCCAAAAGAGCAGTGAGTTCTAATCCACCTAAACCTTTTTATTTTTAACTGCAAGAACTTTTCAACAGTTGAAGAGACCGCCTGGAAAACGTTGCATTGCTGGTTGTACTCCTTGGTGCTTTCCAGTCACCCAGAAAAGTTAGACTGAAACCCAGAGCAGATTCACTGTCCTTTGGATTCGGATTCCTGGCATGGGGCTAATGCCAACCAAAGTGGGCACGGAACTGCAAAGGGAAGCCATGGCAACAGCTCTGATTTGCTTCTCTGCCAGGATCTGCCATCTTCCTGGGGATGGAAGGGCAATCTTGTTTTATAGAGCCACCCCCCGCCCCACGTTTACATCCATGTTGGTTATTACTTTTGTTCGTGAGAGAACAAACCTTATCGCCCGAGGTGAGGAAAGCTAAGTTGATTAAAAGAACATGGCTGTTCGTACATTTTATATTAGATTTCGCTCCCATGGGGGGCAAGTTCATACATTTGCCAGAGGGCCTGATCCTATGTGTACTTTCGGCAGCTGAGAAAGCATAGCCTGCAGCATGCCCTGCACTAGTGTCAGGAGGAACATCTTCTTTACTTGCAATTTGGCCCAGGAAGTTTTGCACAAAGCGACAGTGGGTTCTGCAATTCCAGGCCCATTTATGTGCTCCAAGCAAAGACCTGGAAATGTGTCCTGGGGTAGTTGTGTTGCTTATGTAACAAAGTACAATAACATCCAAAATCCACAAAACAGGGATACTTTTATGGGCCATCCAAAATGCATCGCCATCATCATTTCCCCCCTCCTGTATGAATTTTAACATCTTTTGTCTTTTTAGACATTTTAAAAACATCTTTAGGATTCTATATGTCTTCCTGCATGGCAGAAGTGGGGTTGGACTGGATAGGCCTTGGAGATCCCCTGGGGACTCTTTCCAACTCTAGGATTCTATGTGTCTTCCTGCATGGCAGAAGGGGTGTTGGACTGGATGGTTTCTTGGGGTCCTTTCCAACTCTTTATGACTGAGTCTATGACCCTGGAATTCATTGTTGATCAAAAGTAGCACATGAGCCAGAAGTGATGCTGCAGCAAAAAAGGCAATTACTATTAATAGAAACCATCGTGTCTAAGTCAAGGGAAGTTATCCAACTCTAGGACTCTATTCTCCAAAGAGGTCAGTTTGTTGTTGTGGTTGTAGTTGTGTGCCTTCAAGTCCTTTCTGACTTATGGTGACCATTAGGTGAACCTATCATGGGGTTTTCTTGGCAAGATTTGTTCAAAGGTGGTTTGCCATGGCCTTCCCTTGAGGGTGAGAAAGTATGACTTGCCCAGGCTCACCCAACGGGTTTCATGGCCCAGCAGGGATTCAAACCCTGGTCAAGACAGCCTAGTAAACAGGCTGCTGAATAAAGGTTTTAAGTATGGCAGTTAAGAATTCACTTCAAGCAAGTAGGAAGAGCCATTTTCTGAATTTAATGCCGCCACTTATTTGCACTGCCTTTTTATGTGGGTCTCCCAGATGAATCCAGCCATTGGAAAGCCATTACACAGCGGTGAAAAAAATCAATGCAGAAGCAGTTAAAAGACTGTAAAAGTCAAACAGGCAAAGAAGGGGAAATAAAGCCCATCAGCCTCACTCACTGAGCACCAATGGATGGGAAGAGATTTGCTGGGGAGATGCGTGGGTGCGGGTTTCTGCAACACACACACATATGTTCTACCAACAACTTAAAAAGAAATTCAATACAAAGGATTTCTAGTTCACCTGCCAAGCAGAAGCCTGACTGTTGTCCCAAAGAAAGAGAAAATGGACTGGTTTGGAAGCTCATTTAAAGCTCTGTTGGCATTCTGGGGGGCTAATCAGGGCAGAGGACCCATTTAGGGCTGCCAACCTTCCCTAGCAATTCAGTAGTGGTTTGCATGCTGGATTTAGATGCTGGGAGGCCAGAGTTTGAATGCCTACTCAGGCACAGAAACCCACCTTGGTAAGTCATGCTCTCCCAACCTCAGAGGAAGGCTACAAACAGATCTGCCCAAGAAAACGTAGGACAGGTAGTGTGGTGTTGTGAGAGACCAAGGTTTGACTCCTCACTTGGTCATGGAAACCCACTGGCTGGACACACTCTCTCAGCCTCAGGGGAAAGCAATGGTGGCAACATTTTGTGTGTGTGTGTGCACCTTCGAGTCATTTCCGAAACGTCACCCCTAAGGGAAACCTATCACTGGATTGTCTTAGCAAGTTTCTTCAAAGTGGGTTTGCCATTGCCTTCCCCAGAGGCTGAGAGAGTGGCAACATTAGGATACCACCTGAAAGGGATCTGGGAGTCCAAGTAGGCCACAAATTGAACATGAGTCAATAGTACGATGCGGCAGCTAACAAGGCCAATGCGATTTTAGGCTGCATCAATAAAAGTAGTGTCTAGATCAAGGGAAATAATAGTGCTTCTGTATTCTGCTTTGGTCAGGCCCCAGCTGGAATAATATTGTGTCCAGTTCTGGGCAAAACAATTGAAAAAGGACATTGAGAAACTGGGGCCATGTGTCCAAAGGAGGGCGACTAAAATGGTGAAGGGTCTGGAAACCATAAATCACTATGAGGAAAGACTCAGGGAGCTGGGGATGTTTTGCCTGGAGAAGAGAAGGTTAAGGGGTGATATGATAGCCCTGTTTAAATACCTGAAGGGATGGGAGGAGGGAACATACTTGTTTTCTGCTGCTCCAGGGAATAGGACCCAGTGGAACAATGGATGCAAGCTCCAGGAAAAGAAATTCCAGCCCAACATTCGGAGGAACTTCCTGAGAGTAAGGGCTGAACACACTCCTTCCTTGGAGATTATGGTGGAGTCTCCTTCTCTGGAGGCTGTTTTTAAGCAGGGGCTGGATGGCCATCTGTCAATGGGGATGCTTTGACTGAGAGTTCCTGCATGGCAGAATGGGGTTGGACTGGATGGCCCTTGGGTCTCTTCCAACTCTACGATTCTATGATTCTAAGAAGAATCATAGTTCCTGACTGTAAGAGCTGTTTAAAAGCAGAATATGAACACCCTCAGAGGGTCCTTTTTAAAGAAGTTTTTAAACAGAAGTAGGATGGGCATCTTGTGTTCTTGAGTCATGTATTCCTGCATGGCAGGATGGGATTGAACTAGATGGCCCTTGGGTTCCCCTCCAACTCTATGATTCAATGTTTCCCCATCCTGTGTTGACGGTTTTATTTCCTCAATAATAAAAAACATGGCACTGTCTGTGGGCATTGCCATCTGTGGGTATACTCTTTAAGACTGACTGCCAGAGACTTTGGCATCATTTCCATGCCAGGCTAAAACCAGGCTCGTTATTCCCCTTAGAGAGGTTGATAAATCTGCTTCCGCCTTCAGCCCAAATTTGAAGCTGTGACCCAAGGGGCTTCCCTTTAAAACCTCAGACCCAATAGACCCACACATCACCAGGCAATAATGGGATTTGAGTAGCCACGGATTGGGACGCAAAGACACAAATGGGGATTTGACTCGAGCAGGAAAAGAAGCAACACCATTCCTGGACCGACCTGGGTAGCAAGAGCGCATGTTGTGAATCAGCCAGAGAAATGTTTCAGATTACTCATGCCACCTGGCCTTCTCACCCATCCAAGCATTGCATGACTGAGGACTGAGTCAGAACTTGCAAGAAAAAGAAAGACAAAGAATAGGTTTTTGGAGGTTTTGAAATAGAGGCTGGATGGGCATCTTGCAAGAGTGCTTTCGTTGTGGATTCCTGCATGTCAGAAGAGGGTTGGACTGGATGGCCCTTGGGGGTCCCTTCCAACTCTATGAAATATCTAAAAGAATTTAATGCAGAAAGTGGAGGGAGCTTTTTTTCCTTCTGCTCCAGAGATTAGAAGACAAAACAATGGATTCAAATGACCAGAGAAGAGATTCCTCCTAAACATAAGGAAGAACCGCTTCACTGTAGGAAAAGTGAAATAGATTTTAGAGGTTTTGAAACAGAGATTGGATGGGCCTCTTCCAAGAATGCTGTAGTTGTGGATTTCTGCATGGCAGGGGGTTGGACGAGATAGCCCTTGGGGATCCCCTCCAACTCTAAGTTTCCCAGAAGTGTCCCAATTCTGATGTTTCCCATTCGGACACACTAGAGAAAAGGAGATGACACTGCCGCCCCTTGAATTTGCTGAGATGCTACCCAACCTCCAAAGCCATTGGCAACCCTGAAAAAGCCCACCAGGGCCGACAAAAGAACTGAGTCACTGCAAAAAGACTGGCAGGTCTAAGTGAGATTTTCTCCTTTAAAGAGCACAAATGTGCAGGTTATGAGCCAGTGAGTCATGGCTCTAATATAGAGGGAGTGCCAGTTTTGGAGTGGAGAAATGGAGGAAAAATGGGTCCCTGCCACCACCATTTCTCCAGGCCTGATTCCCCAGTTTTATTCCCATTTGGGTTCCTCCAGCACTGAAGTGCTCTGGAATTAAATTCTGCACCTGTCACAACAGAGACGAGAAGCCCAAAAGATGGGGGAGATGCCAAGGCATGCAAAGCATGCATGGCAATGCCAGTCCAAATGCCCTCCTTAATCTATCACCCCATATCTACTTTCCCACAAGACATGGGGAGAGAGGAAAGTCCCTTCATTTCAGAATTCAGCTCTTGCCCTGACAGGGTTACAGCCTTGATTTGTGTCAGCCATTTCCCGCAAGGCTGAAGTTTTGCATTTAGATTTGCCAGTCCTCGAATCCGGAGTGGGGATAGCAGACAGAGTGCAGTTAGAGAGAGGGAAAGAGAGCAGACGGGTGCCATATATGCCATCTGTCAATGCGGGGGATGGCAAGGGGGAGAAGGTTTATGGGGTGCAATGCCATCTCTCTCTTTTCTGCCCCAAGCCCCAAATATTTGGGGGCATTGTACCAAGAGCAAGCAAAAAGCACGACTTCTTTCCAGCCTCTGCCCTCCTTGCGGGTGCCAACTTGGCATATGATCATTATTTTGGGTTACAGTGACCACAGTGTCCTAGCCAGCATGGCCAATTGTCATCCAAAACAGTAGGGTGTTTTCTGAGGGAGGGTGGAATTACTGTTGGGTAAACAGTAATGCCCAAATTCTGCCCACTACCAGCTGGCAGAGCCCCTGCTTTGCAAATTTGAGCCCTGGTATCTCCCATTTAGACACATGGCATAGGGTTTCAGCACTGGACTACGACTCTGGAGACCAGGGTTTGAATTCCATGCTCAACCACGAGTGGCCTTGGGCAAGTCACAGTCTCTGAGCCTCAGAGGAAGAAAGTTTTGGCAAACTGAGGGAGGTCAAGCAGGCCTCCAAACCCATGCCAGATATCACCATACCCAAATTAGCCAGCAAGATGTTGTGATTTGAGGGCTAGGACCCTGGAAGATGAGGTCTGAATCCATACTTGGGCATGGAAACTCACCTTGGGCAAGTCCCACTCTCTCAGCCTCAGAGGCAGACAATGGTGGCAAAACCCCTCTGGAAAAATCTAGCCAAGGGAACGCCATGATAAGGTTGCCAATTTGGAGCCAGCGTGGTGTTGTGGTTAGAGTGCTGGACCAGGACTTCAATGGACTGTGTTCGAATCCTTGCTCAACCAGGGCAAGTCACTTGGCCTCAAGCTTAGAGGCAATAATGGGAGGAACCCTGAGAAAAAATCTGGCCAAGAGTACCCTGGATACGATTTCCAGGTCAGGGTCAACTTGAACATGCACAACCACTGAGAGCAGTCTTTGAATATCACATAGGACTCCTGGAGGCCATGCTTCCCCCAGGGCCTCCCAGTCCAATCTGGAGGCCATGGTTCCCCAAGGGACCTCCAGAGGCCATCCAGCCCAACCCCATTCTGCTGTGCAGAAAGACACAGCGCAAGCCTTCCCTGAGACAGACAGCCATCCAGCCTCTGTTTAAAAACCTCCAAAGAAGGAGACTCCACCACAATCCGAGGCAGTGGTTATTCTTACTGTCAGGAAGTTCTTCCTAATGTTGAGGTGGAATCTTTTTTCCTGTAGCTTGAATCCATTGCTCCATTGGGTCCTATTCTCTGGAGCAGCAGAAAACAAGTGTGCTTCTTCCTCAATATGACACCCCTTCAATTATTTAAACAGGGCTATCATGTCACCTCTTAAACTTCTCTTCTCCAGGCTAAGCTTCTCTAGCTCCCTAAGCTGCTCCTTAAAGAGCATCATTTCCAGACCTTTCACCATTTTGGTGGCCCTCCACCTTGTCCACATCCTTCTTGAATTGTGGTGCCCAGAACTGGATGAAAGTGAGGTCTGATCAAAACAGAAGAATAAAGTGGCACTATGACATCCCTCAATCGTTTCTTCTCAGCACTGAAATGACAGCCAAAATTGCAGCAGCAGGGCCACAGTCTTGCTCCTTTTCAGATCTATAAAACGCTGAACCTTGAGGCAAGGAAGCCAGTCTGCTCAGCTAGGAAAGGCTGGCAGGCCAAATGGTCCCCAAAGTCCCATGGCTCAGACCTGGACAGTATGGGACCCAGGCCGCTTCTCCTGATGAGTAACTCAGGATCCAAGCGTTGGCGTAAACAACCATCTGAGGAAATGGGTTCCTCGTCTTTGCAAGAAGTTCACAGACAGGTCAGTGAGTCCGCTGGGGAAGAGCAAGGAAAAACAAAAACTGGGGCCTGTGCTGAGCAGACCGGATTTAATGGCAGCACGTTGCACAGATGGCTTTGCAAGACCTTTAGTCATCTGAAAGCAAAGCCTTGAGAAGAAGGACTGAAGGAGCTGGGTAACGTTTAGCTTAGAGAGGAGACGATGGAGAGATATGGCATGATAGAAGCATCTTTGAACATCTGAAGGGATGCCATGGAAATGACGGAGGGAGCTTGTTTTCTGCTGCTCCAGAGAATAGGACACGAGTCAATGGGTTGAAACGACCAGAAAAGAGATTCCACCTAAACATTAGGAAGACTTCTTGAATATAAGAGTTGTTTGAGGGTGGAATATGGACTCCCTTGGAGGGTGGTAGACTCTCCTTCTTTGGAGTTTTTTGAAGAGAAGTTGGAAGGGGATCTTTCAGGAGTGTTTTAGTTATGCATGTGGCAGAAGGGAGATGGAGTAGATGGCCCTTGGGGTCCCTTCCAGCTCTATGAACAGACAAGAATCAAACATCCTGATTCCCTCACTGGGAAACTGGCCATAGCCCTCGGGTGTGAATGCATGCATCTTTCTCTCTTTCTTTCAGCATTACAGGTCCCTGAAATATCATACTCAGAGCTAGACTGCTCCTGCACATGGGGGTTTCAATTGGCTAAACGCGGGAAATGGCCTGTTTGTACAACACCTTCTTTTCCAAGATGATCACTCTTCCAGAGAGACAGGTCTTTTTTGACACACGTTTTGAAAGTTTATTCTGCATGGCAGACTAGATGGCCTTTGAGGATCCCTTTCAATTTTAAAATTCTACGTTTTGGCTCCTTTGGGGCTTTGCAAGAGGCCAGGAAATGCCCTGGAGGAAAGTGAGGAAGATCCTCCATCCTGGCTTGACTTTGTATATTTTCCCAACAAAAAACTGAGACGTGCTACCATCTGTGGGCCAAGAAGAGAGGAATCCGTGTACTTTTAAAAATTGGAAACCTGACTGATGTTGGCATCATCCCAGTGCCAAGCGATGGCCTGCCACTTTATCCAGGCTTCGGAGGCTGAGTGACAGACGATGGCTTCTGTGCCAGTGAGGTGGCAAACGTGTGCCAGGTTTTAGTGTGAAAAAGTCCCACGTCAATGTGCTCAGCTTTACATGGGTTTAAGTCATTTCCATGATGGTTTTTAACTTTTTTTCAGCTGGGTTTTGCATTCGCAACTGGGTCTGACTTTGTTTCTCTTCCCCTGCTATCTGTCCCCTGCCTTGAGATCTATGGGGAGAGCTGGGTAAGAAATTATTATTATTATTATTATTATTATTATTATTATTAGGCTAGGTATAAATATTTGAATTCATAAATAAAACAGAAAGATGAGTGTGTGGGCTTCCATTCCTTCCCGCAAATGGCAACAGAGACCCTCGGCTTTACAGGAGCAAATGGAAGCCAGCATTGGCAGAAGCCTCTTGAGGACTAGAAACTTGACAGATGAAGTTTTGCAACACAGATGGCACAGAGAAGTAATTGTAGGGGAGACAAGAGGGAACACACACACAGAGTCAAAAATAGCAGGCGAGGCAGACTGGCTCATGGTTGGCCAACCTCAGCATCAGATACATTGGTGGCTACCCAGAATCTTTGTGGTTACCATCTCCTGGGCCTAAAGGAACCTCAAAGAGTCTGCAAACTTTTCCATCCAGTCAAACTAATGCATCTATTTTGATCATTCGCTGAGCAGTACTGCATGTGAAAAGGATTTTGGGATTACTGTTGATCGTAAATTGAACATGAGCCAGCTACTCGGCGGAACAGCAAAGAAGGCAA
>NC_056531.1:16638857-16653937 GCF_019175285.1 Sceloporus undulatus | reverse complement strand
GGAACTGGGGAAAAGAGCGGGAACCGGGGCTTTATAGGAGGGGGGGGCGGGGTTACCGCCAAAAAGTTTCTATATGTTGCAAAGTGTACTTTGCCCAGTGATTCTACAAGTATCCGAACAGCACTGCGCAGGCGCAGTAAAACCCATTTGTATGAATTCGCAGATGACCACTCGAAGAAATACCGTTACAGGTGAGTAACCTGTCCATTCCTGCATGGCAGAAGGCGGCTGGACTGGATAACCCTTGGGGGTCTCTTCCAACTCTATGGGTCTGATTCTAGTGCTTGGCAAGGTAGGAAGCAATAGGAAAAGAAGAAGATTGTGTTGCAGATGGATTGATTCTATTAGGCCTGATGCCGGTGGTTGAGGACAGGGTGACTTGGAAGTCTCTCATTTTGGGGTTGCCTTACGTCGAGAGCAAACAGCACCATGAGATTTTTTAAAAAGGGAAAATAGACATTTGGCCTCTTTTCCATAGCCCTGCTGGGAAAAAACATGTGAGGCAGCGATGCATCGATTGCTAGATTTCAGGTACTGAGGCTCCGCTTCGGAGCCATTGATCTTTAGAACTCCCCTCCCCATGAATCCCAGGGAAGGAAGACTGGAAAGGAGACCCAGCAGGGCTCTGAAGCAGCTTGGCGGCTCCCCTCCAACTGAGCAGTTCCAAAAACTGATTTGGAGGTTTGACTGCATCTTTCCCATTTTGAATCCCCACAGGCAAAATTGGGTGGTGTTTTTTTTTAAAGACTTCAAAACAAATTAATGTTCAATGTAGGTTTTTGCAAAATGGCTTTCTAGAATCTGGACCTGCTGTTGTTCCAGTTCTACCACCCGCCATGCCATCCTCTGCCTTGAGTTCTCTCTGCCAGGTGGGCACATTTCTCATTATTGCTTTCCTTCCTCCATTAGGTTAGAGTGCTTCAAATATTAATCAATTATTTAAATGAATTTTTTTAAAAATTGCTTTTGAAATGTGACTGAGTTTCAAATGCATTTGTTACCCACAAGGTAACGAGTTATGGGTAACTAGTTACAAGTGGAAACGACATAAGTAGTTACGGATAACTACTGTAGTGAACTCATTACAAGTGGAAACTCTGACTTAAATTTTTAAATGATTAATTTAAATCCCCCTTTCTCTCTCTTTCCTTGCACAGGGCAGATTTCCCCTGTTAAGTCGTTTCCTTTCCAAACCAGACAATTGAAAAACGCCATCAACAGCCACAAGAATAAGAATTCCAATAAAAATGGGTTATTTGTCTCGCTGTTCAGGAGAGGATGAACATCAGAATTGCACCAAAGAATGGGAAAAACCAGAGAGAGTGACACATTAATTCTATCCTCCTTCCTACCGTTTTTATCACCTCTGGCTTGTGCACATCATGTGCAAAAGTGTGCAAGTAGTAAAGACAGATGGGTATTTGAGGAAGCAGAGGGGCTTTTGTGCATCATGTAAAAAAAGTGTGCTAGAAAGAAGACAGATGGGTATTTTGGGAAGCAAAGAGAGAAACATATTAATACTCTCCCCCTCCCCACCATGTGCATCACCTCTGGCTTGTGCACATCAAGTACAAAAGTATGCAAGAAGGAAGACAGACAGGCATTTTGGGAAAGCAAAGAGAGAGAGATATTAATTATCTCCCCCACCCTGCCATGCCTACTGCTTTTGGTTTTTGCACATCATGTGCAAAAGTGTGCAAGAAGGACAACAGATTGGTATTTGGGGGGACAGAGAGAGCAACACATTAATTCTCCCTCTCACCCCATCATGTGCACCACCTCTAGCATTTGCACATCATGTGCAAACGTGTGCAAGAAGGAAGACAAAAAGGTATTTGGGGAAACAGAGAGAGTGAGACATTGTCCAGTTCTGGGCACCACAATTCAAAAAGGATGTTGAGAAACTGGAGCCATGTGTCCAAAGGAGGGCAAGGAGAGACTCAGGGAGCTGGGGATGTTCAGCCTGGAGAAGAGAAGGTTAAGAGGGGATATGAGAGCCCTGTTTAAATACTTGAAGGGATGCCATATTGAGGAGGGAGCAAGCTTGTTTTCTGCTGCTCCAGAGAATAGGACACAATAGAGCAATGGATGGAAGCTCCAGGAAAAGAGATTCCAGCTCAACATTAGGAGGACCTTCCTGAGAGTAAGGGCTGTTCAACAGTGAAACACACTCCTTCCTCGGAGATTTTGGTGGAGTCTCCCTCCTTAGAGTCTTTAAAGAGAGGCTGGATGGCCATCTGTCAGGGATGCTTTGACTGAGAGTTCCTGCATGGCAGAAGGGGGTTGGACTGGATCAGGGCCCTTGCGGTCTCTTCCAACTCTACGATTCTATGAAAGAACATGCAAAATCCACAAAACAGAGATACATTTATTGGACCAACCCAAATGCACAAAATACAAGCTTTCGAAGCTTCACTGGCTTCTTCTTCATCAGGCAAAAATGTTCAAAGCCAAACAGGAGAAAAGAAAAGAAAAACCATGACAATGCTAGTCACCAGCCTGCATTTTGAAGATGGTGGTGTTATAGCCAATGAAGCTTTGAAAGCTCGCAATGTGCATTTTGTGCCTTTGGGTTGCCCTAGTATAGGTATCCCTGTATTGTGGATTTTGGACATTGTTGTATTTTGCTCCGTGGCAAACATGGCTACCCCTGGATATGTTTTTATAAAGAATGTGCAACAACGATAAATGAAGAGGCAGGATAGTATCAAAACAGGGCCCAAACCAGCCCTTGTGCTACCGATTCACACAGGTCTCTTCCTCATTTTGTTCAAAGGTTCAATCTGTTTCCCTTACCTGGGAACGATGGGCTCTTCAGTGTCGACAGGTATGGACTCCTCAATGGTGAAAACAACCCGGCCTCCTCCATCCAGCCCTGGCAGGCGGGCGAGATCCACAGGACCCGCCTGGCGAGAGATGAGGGGTGGCAGCAGTGGAGTGCCCGAAAAACGCCGCTTGATGGCACTGCCAGGGGGACCCCCAAAACAAGACCCCAAATCCAGCTGCTCCCGGGATCTCTGGGGAAAGAGAAAGAGGGGCATGAGAAGGAGATTCAGGATGAAGGCAGCTGTGATGTTATTGATGCTCTGCCTGGCATTCTTTGGAAACTACAATAGAACATCCATAACCAGGGGCAGCCTATCTGAGAATTAAAAACCCTAGGTACATTGGTCAGGAATTCTGGTAGCTGAAGTCAAAAACAACTGGAGGACCAAAGTTTGGGAAACACTGAGTCCAATGAATCCACAGGCAGTACTTGCAATAGACTGATTCCTAAACTTGGGTCCTCCAGGTGTTTCTGACTTTGGCTCCCAGAATTCTTGACTGTTGGCTTCATGGGGCTTCTGGGAGTCAAAGCGCAAAATACCTGGAGGACCAAAGTTTCGGAATAACTGCTCTAGGATAGTAGGGTTAGTTTCACCCATCTAAAGCTTGGAAACATTACTTTTGGATGCTAGTGTATCTCAGCTCACAATTACAGCAACCTGATATGCCTTTAATGGCCACAACGCTGTCCTATAAAATCCTGGGAATTATAGTTTGGGGAGAACTTAGAATTGTCTAGTCCAGTGATCCCAAACTCTGGTCTTCCAAGTGTTTAGCACTTTGGCTCCCAGACCAGTGGCCAAGATGTCTGAAGCTGCTGAGAGTCCAAAACACCTGGAGAACCAAAGTGTGGGACCCACTAATTCAAGGAATGGACTATGCAGCAAGTCCCAAACTTTCAGAAGTTTTCAAGTTCAGCTACCAGAATCCCTGACTGTTGGCTAAGTTCGTGGGGCTGCTGGGAGTTCAAGTCCAAAACACCTGGAGAACCAATGTTTGGGAATCATAGCTATAATTCAAGGAATGGATTCCCAAACTTTGGTCTTCCACATGCTGCTGCTTAGCCAGCAGTCAGGAATTCTGGGAGCTGAAGTCAAAAGCATCTGGAGGACCAAAATTTGGGAACCACTGGAATATAGCATTAGAACAGAGAATTCTAAGTACTTCATGAAACTCCAAATCCCGGGATTGCATAGCAATGCAGCCATGGTTGTTAAAGTGGTATCAAAGTGGTATAATAGCACAGTGTGGATACACCCCAAATTGGGACTAAGAATGGATTCGAGTCTTGTGCAATCCAACAGCTGGATCTGTGCAGCCCAGAAAAAGAGAGAAGTGTTGAGCATCACTAAGACTGATGTGGCAAGGGCGGCCTAACCAAACACCAGCAACTAGAAATCCCAGCTTGAACCAAAAAATCCCTGTATGGAAGAACTAGCCCTGCAAAAAGCTACTTTTATGGACCAACTCCCAGCATCCACCAACCAGCAAGACCACTGTGATTTCTCCAAACTCTTTGCAAACTCTGAATCAAAGCATTTTGCACTGAAAACATGGGGCAGGATGGCTTCTAACCACTTGGGTTTGCAAAGGATGCTCAGTGGAGTGAGTGTATTATATGTCCTTCTAGGCTGCATCTCCCATCATCCCTCCCCCTTTGGCTCTGCTGGCCCAGGACTGATGGAAATTGCAGTGCTTTCTCCAGCCTTGCAGGATTTCACCACATAAGGGTTTGGGGGAGAAAGAATGAGGAGTCAGCACCCTTCCATTGTCCTGTGTGTGTCCAAAGCTTCCCCAAAAAATTTCCCACATGACCCTGGATCAATTGCACCAGTTCAACCAGTATAATCTGGCCAGTTGGGCTGGAATGGACTGGTGGGAAAAGATGTGCTGCTCTTGCGCCATCTATTGGCCGCATCCATGAACTGCAAGGCAGGAAAAGACCCATTTTGCAGCCCATCCATCATCACACCAGACATGGGGCTTTCAAAAAGTTACATAATCCAAAGGGACAGGTTGTCCAAACGCGGAATTACAAAGCGTTTTTGCAAAGTTTGGCTTGTTCCCTTTCCAAAAGGACACAGTTCACAGGAGAGTCGGTTTCACCTGAATTGCAAATCAATTGCATTCTCTTTCCCTGATGGAAGGAGTTGCAGGTCTGGAATGCTTGCACTGTGTGTGTGTGTGTGTGTGTGTGTGTGTGATTTTCACCTCGTTGAGTACCTTCAAGTAGTTTCTGACTTACGGCAATCCTAAAGTAACCCTATCATGAGGTTTTCTTGGCGGATTTCTTCAGAGGAGGTTTGCCATTGCCATCCTCTGAGGCTGAGAGAGTGCGACTTTTTGCCCAAGCTCACCCAGTAATTTCCATGGCTGAGAGGAGATTTGAACCCTGGTCTGCAGATTTTCACACACACTCCAAAGAAACCCCTCTTTCAAATGGAAGGAGATCTCACCCGCTCCACTCCTCTTGCACCTTGGGATCCGAATCAATATATGTTCCATCCATGCAACTTTTCAGTCTTTAAAATGTGGATTTTTAAAGTCCTTTGTGAACTGGCTGTAAAGCATCGTGTCTAGTTTTAAACATTTGCATCTGCACTTTTTTTTAACTATGTGTTTTTTAAGTTTCATTTTGAGCATCATTTGTGGGGCGGGATTGTGGCACATGGACAGAAAAGGGCTGAATAAACATTTGCAATAAATAAAACCGTTGACTGTTGTTGTTAGTTTTTTGTGAGTCTTTTGGGCTATGTGGCCATATTCAAGAAGAGTTTATTCCTGATGTTTCGCCAGCATCTGTGAGATCTGAGATCTTTCTCTGAAGATGCCTGCCACAGATGCTGGCGAAAGGTCAGGAATAAACTCTCCTAGAACATGGCCACAAAAAACTATGGATCCTGGCCATGAAAGCCTTCGACTTCACATTGCATTGTGTTGTTTTGTGCATTGTAGTTGGCCCCATAAAGGTATCCCTGTTTTGTGAATTTGGGGTGTATTGAAGAGTGCATGCAACAGTATATGCAAACAGTGCATGCAATAGTGGGGCTGCCTCCAGCCTGGCTGAATAGGGCCTCTCAGGATTGCTGCATTGCAACTTTGCTTCATCCCAGGGGGCCACCCCAGATGTCTGGTTAAGGCCCTGCAAAGCCCAAGATGCATCCCAGATAGAGAAGGGGGCATAAGGCCTAGTGGGGCTGCTTTATGGGGGGCAGGAAGGGGGTGAGAAGTCAGATGCTGATACTTCATCAATGGGGGAAAGGAAAGCTGGACTTGCACCTGGGTTTCCAGGGAACTGTGTAAAATTATGGGCTCATTAGCCTTTGTTTGCGCAGCAAATGGCCCTCGAGGAGCAGCCCATAAATCATTCTGTTGCCGTCAGGGGCACCACCTGACACCTTAATGGATGGCAAGCCCCACGTGGGAGAGCATAATGAGGACGATGGGATACTGCGGAGGAAAGGGGCGGTGAAGTGGAAAGAACACCTGTGCCCACACACCCCACTGCTCCAGGGACAACGATGCCAAGATTTGGGTGGTAGAGATGCCCCGTTAGGGTCAAAGTTTGGAAAAGGACAAGAATTCCCAAATTCTACTGGGGCATTCTGAGAGCTGCAGCCCTGGAAACTTTGCAAAGCTCTTTGCAAGGTAGACTGCTGCTGGATGAGAAGGTTCTACTTATTGGCAGGGGCAGAAGAGACAAAAGCTGAAGAGCACCTATCAGAATCCAGAAGGAAAACCAGAAAATGGTGTATTCCTGGGTATTGACAGGAACAGTGTGTCTGTTAATTGTTGTTGTTCCCTGCCTTGATGCATGGGGAGAGGCGGGTAAGAAATAAATAATTTACTACCACTACTAATACTACCACTACCACCACAGCCTCACAAATGGCAAAACATGAGGAGAAACTTGGGAGGTTTTCCTATCTACTCCAACTCTCCCCAAATTCTGGATCATCCGTAGGCAAGGTCTGCCTGACATTTGGAAATATGGGTGTGTGTGTGATTGATGCCCGCTGTGCATGTGGCAATTAACCCTGCCACGGTGCTAATTGGCACCCCAGGGCACCCGTCACAGAGCACTCACTCTTGCTGTCTTGGCATGGCAGACACAGCAGGCCCTGTGTAACAACCACCTAAATCTGGTTTGCCATGGTCCCAGCAGAAAGGAACACGTCAAGGAGATGCAAAGTTATTTCTTGGTGCATTCCTTGCTTGTGCATATTGATGCCATGGCAAACCGGATTTGGTTCCAGCCAGCTCATGCCAAGAACAAAGCAAGAGAGGGGACACATGACCCTGATCCCACTGCCATCTTGCCACAATGCTAACAAGAGCAGATCTTTATGGTGGGCACATCCCCAACTGGATGGGTCATGTCCTCAACCACCATCGCCACATGCCATTAGAGATATATTAATGCCAGGTGCTGGCACCGAAAGTCAACAAAATGGGTGCCACGGTTGTCATAGGAGTGGTCCAAGACAGAGCCAAAACCTTTGGATTTCTCCAAACAGATGTGGGTCGGTGGGGAGAAAGAGAAATCTCATCCTAGCAGGTTAGAAACTGGCATTCCTTCCCAGCAAATACCTTTCCTGAGTTTTGTGCCATTTGGTGCCCATGTTGCCTGATGCAGAATGAAGCAAAATGAGTGGCAACAATGGACAATCTATGGGATGCCTCCTTCATGTTTTGAGCAGCAGGCAAAAGCTATTTCATTCTCCTGGACATGTTAAGCTTGGCATGGAAACACTTTCTTGGGCATACTGGGTTGGCTGGCATTCTGGTGGTCCCAATAAAGGTATCACTGTTTTGTGGATTTGGAGTGTTATTGTACTAAGTAATAGAAGAAACGTTTAACGGTGGAATTGTCTGATCTTGGGCAAGGCACACTCTCTGGGCATCAGAGGGAGGCAATGGCAAAACCCTCTCTGAACAAATTTTGCTAGAAAATAGGATTGCCATAGGTTGCAAACAGCCTGAAGGCATGCAACAACAACAATACCTTTGCTTTATTATCTTGCTATTGGTTTTAATTTGGTTTTATATGTTGCAATGCAGCTCTTTCAGCCTCATGGGGGCCAAATTCAATTTCAGCCAAGTTTGGGATGCCAGGGTTACATCTGAGAAATGAGGGCAGGCAAAGTGTGGGAAGTACATATTTTAGCTTAAAGCAAGGAATAAAACCTTGCATGACAAAATCCCATTTCAAGCTTTTAAAATGCAGGAAGAAAACTCATGTACAAGTGGACAGCAAAAAGCAATGGTTTCTTTACATAACTAAAAATCTTTTTAATGCAGATGTATGTTTTATCTGTTTCTAACTTTTGCACATTTTTAAAATCAGTTTGATGGTGTTTTCATGTGATGTCTTTTACATTTGCCTATAATTTTTTGTCAACATTTTTAAGATGTTATGGAAGCTGACTTGGGTCCCAATCCGGGAGGAAGGTGGCATTTAAATAAAGGAAATAGAATAAAATGAATAAAAATAAATGGAGGGGTGTCTGGATTGGGACCTCCAAAGGGCCTGAGGTTCCCCCAACCCTCCTGTAACCTTTACTTCTCTGAATCTGTTTGCATCTTGGTTATAGGCTTTGCTGTTGAAAGTCAGGTTTTTATTGCATTTGCTTTGCATTTTTTAAATAAATGTTGCACTGCCCAGAGAACTCAGGTTTCAAAGTACAAAAGTAATCACCATTATCGTAATAGCAAATGCATAAGAAAAATAACCAGAGGGGGATTCTGCACGACTTAAGTTATTTTCCGCTCCCCGGCCCTTGTTGTGTTTCCATCACTGCTGATGGACGGGGAGCCGGCGGAGCATGATCCGTCACCAAGAAACAGGGGGCTGCAAACAGAGAGCAGGCTGAGGCTTGTCTGCAATGATCCAGGGCAGAAGGAGTAAACAGTCGTGCCTGTCTTCTTGAGAGGCAATGGGGAGAATGAGGCTGATGGGCCTTGTTGCACCTCCAAGGCCTCATACCCTCCAATGCTCTTGATTCGGCAGCGACAGTCTAGATTAATCCTCTGCCATCCCACTTTCACAGCTACTTTTCAAATGTCCCGGTTTCTCCCTCCTCCTCCAACTTTCCTCCTTTGTCCTGAATGGTGCAAACTGAATTCACAGGGCAAAAGTCATTTACACTTACCTCAGTAGAGAGGAAAGAATAAGGTTAGGAGGAGCTATGAAAGCCCTGTTTAAATACTTGAAGGGATGTCATATTGAGGAGGGAGCAAGCTTGTTTTCTGCTGCTCCAGAGAAGAGGCGGCAATCGAGCAATGGATGCAAGCTCCAGGAAAAGAGATCACAGCTCAACATTCGGAGGAACTTCCTGAGAGTAAGGGCTGTTCGACAGAGGAACACACTCCTTCCTCGGAGATTGTGGTGGAGTCTCCTTCTTTGGAGGTCTTTAAGCAGAGGCTAGATGGCCATCTGTCGGGGATGCTTTGATTTAGATTTCCTGCATGGCAGGGGGTTGGACTGGATGGCCCTTGCAGTCTCATCCAACTTTACGATTCTATGATTCTTATTCTGTGCACCGTTGGTGTGAGTGCGGTAGTTTTGCACAGGGGGGAAAAAGGATCTCCTCTGCAGGAAACAGATGCTTCTGTGCCAAATATATTTCTGTGAGGAAATGTTTTCTGCACAGAAAAAGCTGTTTCAAATGGAAATCAACCGAGCACAAATTTGGCACAGAATGTCCCAATTATTTTTTTCTACACAGAAAATTATATCTCCGTGTCAAAATATTATTTTCTATGGAGAAAAAGCTGTTTCCCGTACAAAACAACCACCTGCAAATTTTGCACAGAATAAGTCCCAAACTGCGAAGATTACTCTCTCTCCAGGATTTTTCTCAAGAGAGTTTCTTGATGTGCAAAAAAAAACCATGTTTTTCAATCATTTTTTTTGGTATATTTTCAAATATTTGTTCCACTGAGAACTACGGACATTAGCGCATCACATGGCTCATGCGCTCTGCTGTTGTGTTGCACCAGAAGATCCTCATGTCCCTGCAAACTAGGAATCTGTCCCAACAGCATGGCAGCCCTTTTCCTCTTTGCAATACACACACACACACAACACACACAGCCTTTGCTCACCTCCATGCTCAGGAAGGACATGGTTGTCCGGCTGCGTCGCATCGCGGTGGAATGTCGGTACGTGAACAGCTAACTGCTGCTTTCCTGCAATGGGGAGAGAACAATGGAGAGATGGTTCAGGCAGGTGTGAAGGTCTTCCAAGCATCACAACACACCTGGCACCCAGACCCACACTTGGTGGTGACTCAAGAAAGAGGAGAAAATGTATAGTTCCCCTCCCCCCCCCCCGTCTCCAATGAGCTGGAAGTCACGCTGCTTTCTCTGCTGGGAATTTTCTGGTGTAGACATACTGTATTGTTGTGTGCCTTCAGGTTGTTTCCAACTTATAAAGTGCTTCTCAGATGGTGTTTTTGGCAAGATGTCTTCAGAAAGTGTGTATCTTCTTCTGAGGCTGAGACAGTGAAGATTCGAACCCTGGTCTCTCGGAGTTCTACTCCAGGACCACAAAACCTTGTGGTTTTCTTGTCAGACTTTGTTCCAAGCGGGTTGCGTTGCGTTCTTCCTCTAAGGCTGAGAGAGTGGGGCTCGCCTAAGATCACTCAATGGGTTTCCGGGGCTGAGCAGGTATTCGAACCCTGACCTCTTCAAGGCTCAAACCATGACACCATTCCTATTAATGTATGTGGTTCCATAAAATGTACATGAGACCCCAACCACCACCCCATATGGACTCCTTTTGTTGTCACTGTGTGCCGTCAAGTCATTTCCAACCTATGGCAACCCTAAGGCCAACCTATTTCTTGGCAAGACTTGTTCAGAGGGGGGTTGTCATTGCCAATGCAAGGCCACTCAGTGGTTTTCCATAGCCGAGCTGGGATTTGAACCCTGGTCCCCAGAGTCATAGCCCAATGCGCTAAGCCTAGGTGACCAGGTTGGCACACTCCTCCAGAATTAGATCCTGGGTGGCACTTGTTTTTGCATTGACTGGCATTCAATATGTTCACCCCAATGGGTTTGGCACCAATGCTATCCAGGTTATTGGCATTTGGGGGGTCAACAAAGACCCTCTTCCACAGTACAGTATTTAATGTCTGCCCCCTAACTCTTGGCACCCCTTCCTTCCTCTGGAAAGCACATCCTTCCTATCCTGGGCAGGCAAAGCAGTAGCTATTTAAAACAATCAATACAATATATAGACAAGCAGATGGCAGAAGCAGGTCATTCTTTTTCCTCTGGCGGGAAAAAGCACAGGCCCTTGCCCACATGCATTGCCCCTTTTGGGGTCACATTTGCACTCCTTTTAACATACCAGGGAGGCTAGGTAGCTGTGCTGAAACGTGAAACGTGAAACATGAAACATGGTGGTTTGGGTGTTGCAACTCTGGGGACCTGGGTTCAAATCACTGCTCGGCTATGAAAGCTGATTGGGTGAACTTGGGCAAGTCACACTCTCTCAGCCTCAGGGGAAGGCAATGGCAAGCCCCCTCTGAACCAATATTGCCAAGAAAACCCCAGGACAAATTCGCTTTAGGGTCACCGTAAGTTGGAAATAACTTGCCCACAACAACAACTTGCCTTGGTCCTGCAAAAAGCAGAATCCTACTGGTGCAAAAAGTATAGGGCTGGTTCTGACACTGAGGATGGGTCCACACTGCAGAAATAAAAGCGGTTTGACACCACTTTCACTGCCACGGCTCAGTCCTACAGAATCCTGGGATGTGTAGTTTGGTGAGGCACCAGAGTGCACTGACAAACCAGGCTGAATACCTCACCAAACTACACGTCCCAGAATTCCGTAGGACTGGCAGTTAAAGCAGCATCAAACTGCATTATTTCTGCAGTGTGGATGTATGTTTCAAAAGATAGGAGCGAGCGAGGCTTGTCTTTCACAATAAATGGGCATCTGCTGTTGTAAGTTTTGAAAATTACTTTTAAAGAGCCCTTTAAACAAGCATTTTGGCAAAAGCAAAAATTCACATTTAACACCACCCTTTCGGGTTTCTTTTCTCCCAAAAGAACCAAAAGTTGTTAAAAAGTCTCAAGGAGGGCAATGAGTTCCTTTAAAATAAAAACAGAAACAGGCAACTTTCTTAATTCTGTAATGCATAACAGAAAGAAATTACTTTTTAAAAGCAGCCCTGCAAGTTTTCAATAGATATGTGCTAAACCCTTTTTAAAATAAATTCTATAGTCAAACTACAATGAAATAATAAATGTCTTTAGGGCCTAATGACTGGAAAGGCACCATCAGATCCCGTCTGATCTTGGAAGCTAAGCATAGTCAGCCCTGGATAGTCCTTGGATGAGAGACCAAGGTGCTGAAGGCTTCATTTCTGAAGAAGGATCTGGGCATTCCTTGCCTAAGAAAAGCCATTAAATGCTTGGAGTTGCCATAAGTTGACAGGCAACTTGAAAGGCACATATGCACAGACACAAATAAAAGCACTAGATCCCATCTGATTTTTGATGCTAAGAAGGTTCAGCCCTGGACAATCTTTGGATGGGAGACCACCAAAGAATCCCAGGTGCTGGAGGCTCCAATTCTGAAGAAAGAACTGGGTATTCCTCGCCTATGAAAACCCATGAAATGCATGGGGATGCCAGAAGTCGACAGCCAACTTGAAGCCACTTACACAATCAATATGTATACCTTTCCAATGCCTACAGGCTGAGTCTCCTTGATACAGAATTCCAAAATACTCCAAAATTGCCTAAATTGAGTAGCTGAGACAGTGGCCCACTTTGCTTTCAGGGTAGACAAAACCTGCTTTCGTGCACAAAATTATTTACGTATAAAAGTATCTTTATCAGGTGCATGCAAAAGATAAATGTTTAGATTTGGGTCTGCAAGAAATCTTATAATGCAAGTGCAAATACTATTCCAAAATCCCCCCTCCTATACATATATATATATATATATATATATATCAAACTACTTCTGGTCCCAAGCATTTCAGAGAAGGGAGACTCCAAATGCAAGTATTTTCAGAGCTGGAGCTGGTTTTATTTTTGCAAAATAGAGCAAAGGTAGGATGATGGGGATGATGGGCCTCCCACTCCTCTTCCCCCCCACTGCCCCAATTTCTTTCCCCAGAAGACTTACAGGTTTTTGGAGGTGCAGAAAATGCACTTCTGGAGGCAGAGGCAGGACTGGGAAAGCCTGCCCAAGTCTTCCTGGATCTTCCTTTCTCAGAGCCCCAGGGCTGTAACCCTTCCCTGTCCAGGCTCTGGATGTAAATCCAGAAGGCCACACTGTCTCAGCTCCTCCTGGCTGCACCTTCCTCCTAGGTTCTATGGGTTTCCTTTCCTTCCCTCTCCCTTGCCACTTTCCTCCCTCTAGGGCAGAGTCTTCTTGGCTCACTTCCCAGCAAAAGCTGCTGGGTGGCCTTACTGGTTCAACTGGAAGGACTTTGGGATTAACTGGGCGCGTCTGATTCTCGTTCTCCCCCTGCCCCATCCAATGCCACCGTGGCTTGTGGGAGTTTCATGGGGATTACTGAGGCATGAGAAAGGAGCATTGACAGGGAAGGCACACCAAGCAGTCATCTAGTTAAACCCCTATCAATGCAGGAAATCCACAACAACACCCCTGACAGGTAGCCACCCAACTTCTGAACTACACTTGTCCCTCCATATTTGCAAGGGTTAGAGGCACAAGACCCCCATGAATATGGATCAATAACAAAAAAACACTATGTTTTTACCCGAGATGACACCTCTCTAGGAATCTCTAGGTCCTCCAGAACAACTCTGGTCAACGTCTGACAGACACTGACCATAGAACTGCACTGGAGGAGCTACAAAGGCCTAGTAGAGTGTTCTCTCTAGGAATCTCTAGGTCCTTCAGGGCAACTCTATGGTCAACGTCCGACAGACACTGACCATAGAACTGCGCTGGAGGAGCTACAAAGGCCTAATAGAATATTCTCTCAAGGAATCTCTAAGTCCTCCAGGGCAACTCTGTGGTCAACGTCCGACAGACACTGGCCATAGAACTGCCCTGGAGGAGCTACAAAGGCCTAGGAGAGCGTTCTCTCTAGGAATCTCTAGGTCCTCCAGGGCAACTCTATGGCCAACGTCCGACAGACACTGGTCATAGAACTGTAATGGAGGAGCTAACAAGGCCTAGTAGAGTGTTCTCTCTAGGAATCTCTAGGACCTTCAGGGCAACTCTATGGTCAGCGTCCAACAGACATTGACCATAGAACTGCGATGGAGGAGCTACAAAGGCCTAGGAGAATGTCCTCTCTAGGAATCTCTAGGTCCTCCAGGGCAACTCTGTGGTCAACGTCTGAGAGACACTGGCCATAGAACTGCGCTGGAGGAGCTACAAAGGCCTAGTAGAGTGTTCTCTCTAGGAATCTCTAGGTCCTCCAGGGCAACTCTATGGTCAACGTCCGCCAGACACTGGCCATAGGACTGCCCTGGAGGAGCTACAAAGGCCTAGTAGTGTGTTCTCTCTAGGAATCTCTAGGTCCTCCAGGGCAACTCTGTGGTCAACCTCCGACAGACACTGACTGTAGAACTGTGCTGGAGGAGTTACAAAGGCCCAGTAGAGTTGTCTTTCTAGGAATCTCTAGGTCTTTCAGTGCAATGTTTAGTTAAAGTTGACCATAGAGTTGCACTGGAGGACCTAGAGATTCCTAGAGATAACATATTCATCAAATCCATGAATAAACAAAGCTGCAAATATGGAGGGATGAGTGTAATTCCAATAAAAGGTCTAGAAACCCTAAGAAGGGTGGCTTAGGATGCTGGGTGTTTACAGCCTGGAGAAGAGAAGGTCAGAAGGGGACATGATAGTCATGTTCAAATATCGGAAGGTCATATTGAGTTTGTTTTCTGCTTCTCCAGAGACTGGGACGTGAAGCGATATATTCAAGCGACAGGAAAAGAGATTCCACCTGAACATTAGGAAGAAATTCCTGATGGTAAGAGCTCAGACAGCAGCATGCAGTGCTGCCTTGGAGGATGGCAGAGTTTCCTTCTTTGGAAGGTTTTAAATAGAAGTTGGGGGGCAAGTCATTGGTCTTGGATGGTGTCTTTCTGCATGGCAGAAGGAGGTTGGACTGGATGGCCCTTGGGGTCCCTTCCAATTCTAGGATTCTATGTATTCCTGCATGGCAGAAGCGGATTGGACTGATGGCCCATTGGGGTCTCTTCCAACTCTATGGTTCTATAAAAGGGGAGTCCACCATCTTCTCAGG
>NC_056531.1:16638435-16638847 GCF_019175285.1 Sceloporus undulatus | reverse complement strand
TATTATTATTATTATTATTATTATTATTATTATTATTATTATTATTATTACATTTTATTTATAAAGTGCTGTACATTTGCACAGTGCTGTACATAGAATGAATAAAATGGATAGTCTCTTCCACTCAGGGTCAGAAGGCACCAAAAGCTCTTTCTGTGAGCCACAGGGTTGGAAATGTGGTGGGGAAAAAAATTAATTTTATCATATGTGGTGGACGTGCCCCCCCCCCAAAAAAAAATATTGCAAAGAAATACACAAAACAAATGCAAGATATGTTTAAGAGAAGGACAGGTTACTCACCTGTAACGGTATTTCTTCGAGTGGTCATCTGCGAATTCATACAAATGGGTTTCACTGCGCCTGCGCAGTGCTGTTCGGATACTTCTAGAATCACTGGGCAAAGTACACTTTG
>NC_056531.1:16634513-16638335 GCF_019175285.1 Sceloporus undulatus | reverse complement strand
AAGTTCCAAACAGCAGCCAAACACGGCGGAAAAAATGGAACTGGGGAAAAGAGCGGGAACCGGGGCTTTATAGGAGGGGGGGCAGGGTTACCGCCAAAAAGTTTCTATATGTTGCAAAGTGTACTTTGCCCAGTGATTCTAGAAGTATCCGAACAGCACTGCGCAGGCGCAGTGAAACCCATTTGTATGATTCGCAGAGACCACGAAGAAGAAATATAAAATTGCAGCCAGGACTGTTTCTACTAAACATGACAGAAGACAAAGAGCACAGAAAACGTTTGAAAATCAGTTGATACATGACAACTGTGGCAAGAATGGTAGTTGCTGGTTAATGGAGGAATGCAGAGATTCCATCCATAGATGGCTGGCTGTTGAGACCATTAGATGTAATAGAAATGGACAGATGGGCTGTGTTTTAAAAGACAAGACAATCAAAGAGAGCGAAGACATATGGGAGCCATTAATGAGCTTAATGTATAGAAAGAATTGGAAGGGGATCCCCAAAGGCCATCTAATCCCACCCCCTGCCATGCAGGAATGCACAACCGAAGCACTCATAAAGAACCTCATCTAACCTCTGTTTAAAGGCCTCCAAAAGGGAGAACTAAAAAGTATTTAGTTCACTGTGAAACAGCTCTTACACTTGAGAAGATCCCTCTAATGATTAAGTGGAATCTATTTTCTTGGGATTTGAATCCATTTGCTCAACAGCAACAACAAAAAACAACAGCCTTTTACACATTTTAAATACATCAGCATATTAAAATAGCTCTCTAGAACATGCAATTTAAAACATATACTACAGTTTATAAATATGTCAGTTGCTAAAAAGCAGCACAGTATAGAAAGCAAAGATAAATAGCTATATGGGTTCTTAAAATATATGTGTGTGTGTGTTTGTGTGTGGTGTGCCTTCAAGTCCTTTCCGAACGTACCATGGAGTTTTCTTGCCTTCCTCTGAGGCTGAGAGAGTGTGACTTGCCCAGTGAGTTTCATGGCTGAACTGGGCAAAAATATCTATATAGATACACACACACATACACACACCTCCATGCATCATCTGTGTCCTGGGGTGTATCCACACTGCAGAAGTAAAGCAGTTTGACCCCACTTTAAGACATGCCATGACTTTATCCAAAAGAATCCCGGGATTTGTAGTTTGGTGAGGCACCAAGAGTCAGATTTTGCCCTTGCCCCTGGATGAGCAAGAAGCTGACTCAGAAGACCTCTGAAACAACTTGTCCCATCCTGTAGGGAATCCAAGGCCCATCTCATTGGTGGGTTAAATCGGCACAAACACTCCCCCAAGCTCTTCCCTCCCCAAAGTTCTGGATAAATTTGTAACTGGAACACTGGGGCCTGGATGCTCAAGGCAGAGGGTTAGTTTCCCAGGTCACAAATTAATCATTGATCTTTCTTTTTCAAAAACCATGGAATGGGCTCAGCATGCATCACCCTGCCAGGATGGGCAAACCAGGCCTCTCTCTGGGCTGACTGCTGAGAGCCCAGAGGTCTTGGGGACGATAGACCCTCTTTGGCATGGAAAGAGAGTCCCTGGGTGGGGATTCTGTGTATTTTAGGGTCCCAATTTCATGTAGGCTGGCAGAAGGAGAGAGGGCACATGGACAGGATCCATCCTGCAATGCTCCAAACTTCTTTTTCAACCCATACAGATGGCAGGGACCTCAAAGGTCATCCAGTCCAACCCTCGGCCTTGCAGGTAGACACAATCCAAGCACTCCTGACCCACTATCACATACCCTCCCACCATCCCAATTTGGCAGGAGCACACCTGGCCTGAACCTTTAAAAACCCCTGACAAAACGCTTCCCAATCTTTTAAATTGTCAGTGTTGTGTGCCTTCAAGTCATTTCTTATGGTGACCGTAAAGTGAATCTATCATAGGGTTTTCTGGGGCTGAGAGTGTGTGACTTGTCCAAGGTTACCCAGTGGGTTTCTGTGGCAGAGAAGGGAATCGAACCTTAGCCTCCAGGGTTGTAATTCAACAGTCAAACCACATTTGGTTCTTGATAAAACATTACATCAAGCCAAAGTTACTCTAGTCATCTAATGATAAAACATAAAAAAATCAATGTAATTTGGTCCTCCAGGGTTTTTGGACTTCAACCAGAAGCCCCAAACAGTTTGGCCAACAGTCAGGAATTTTGGGAGCTGAAGTCCAACAATCTGGAAGACCAACGGTTGGGAAGGGCTGCCTTCAATGAATAGAGTAACTTTGGCCTAAGCCCAGCTGGAAGTCTTAACGGAATGAGATCAATTGAATCCATGGGGAAAGGGGGGATCTGTGAAGTCAATGCTCCAATATTCCAACATACTCACCAACATTTCATAGAGGAAAACTGGGATACATGTGGTCAAATAACATGAGAATATGGTCAAGATGGCAAAGGTTATGAACAAAAGAGGGGAAAGCAGGAGGAGGAGAGAGAAACTAGGACATTTTAAAAGCAGCTGAGAAAGTGGGAATGCAGAGGGTTAACCGGGACTGTCCATTCCAAACCCAGACATTTGGAGGTTTTGCAATGGAAAAAAGCAAAGGACAAAATGGGAAAGTGAGAGATATACTAGGATGTTTTAAAAGCAGCCGAGAAAGTGAGAATGCAGAGGGTTAATCAGGATTGTCCATGCCAAATCCAGACAGAGTTTGCAATGGAAGAAAGCAAAGGACAAAATGGGAAAGCAGGAAGAGGAGAGAGAAACCAAGACATTTTAAAATCAACTGAGAAATTGGGATGGCAGAGGATTAATTGGGATTATCCCCGCCAAATCCAGACAATTGGAGGAGTTTGCAATGGAAGTAAGCAGAAGATGAAGTGGGAAAGTGGGAGGCAAGGGAGAGAAACCAGGACATTTAAAAAGCAGCTGAGCAAGTGGGACGGCAGAAGAGTAATCATTCAGCAACGATCCATTTTATATTTTCGCCCAAGGGAAGAGAAAGGGAGTCTGAAATGGAGATACGGGGCGGGTTCTCTGTTGGCAGGTGGCACAGTTGGATTCTGCAAAGGGCAACCCTGTGCCTAAAATGTAATAATTCCTAGTCATCCTTAAGGCCCTCTCACTTTGGGCACATGCAACCTTTTCCGTGGCTGGCATGGATTTGGCTTCTGAGAGTCTGGGACAAATGGGCCCCATCTGCCACTTCTCTTTCCATGCCAGCACACTGGGCATCTCCATCCATGCCAGCACGCATGCCATGGCCAGAAAGAGCTGTGAACCCAGCAATTAACGTGATTAATTAACTCCCCAGCCCCATTACTCATTAGCCCAGCAGTGGCTTCATTTCCAGAGGCCAAAGAAAACCACACATTTTCTTTGGAAGCCATCAAACACTGGGCAGAAGCTGACCATCTTTTTAAAACTTTTAATTTTTATCAAAGGCTTCTATGCCATGTCTCAGCTTTTCTGAAAAAAAGAGTGCTCCAGAATCTTTAACGCCAGCAATGTCTTGTTATTGTGGCTGTTGCTGGGTGCCTTCAAGTCCTTTCCGATTTATGGCAACCCTAAAGTGAAGCAATCATGGGTTTTATGGGGCTGAGAGTGTGCACCTCACCTAAGGTCACCCAGTGGCTTTCCATGGCCAGGTGGGGATTCAAACCCTGGTGTTTATTGTTATTGTCGCTGTATACCTTGAAGTCATTTCTGACTTATGACAACCCTATAATGGGTTTTTCTAGGGCTGAGAGTGTGAGATGTGCCCTTCAGTGCATTTCCATAGACTCATAGAATCGTAGAGTTGGAAGAGACCCCAAGAGCCATCCAGTCCAACCCCATTCTGCCATGCAGGAACTCTCAATCAAAGTA
>NC_056531.1:16630512-16634413 GCF_019175285.1 Sceloporus undulatus | reverse complement strand
AAGAGACCCCAAGAGCCATCCAGTCCAACCCCATTCTGCCATGCAGGAACTCTCAATCAAAGCATCCCCATTGACAGATGGCTTTGTTCCCCATGGCCAAGCAGAGATTCGAACCCTGGTCTCCAGAGTCATAGCCCAACACTCAAACCACTGTGCCGTGAAGAATTACCATTTTCCTAGTTTTTTATTTTGTTTTACTATTTCAAGGCAAGCAGCGATGAAGGAGAAAAACATAAACCAAGGCTGGAATTCTACATGCCACTGCCTTAGTGGCGCAGCTAAGTTCAGAGTCTTCTATGTTGTTTTCAAGCCCATCCACCCGACTGGGGGAGCTATAGTTTCAGTGCAGGATCTACCGTAAACCTTGAGTGATTGTAATTCCCAGATAAGGAAAGCCTGAGGGTGTTAGCTGCAGGGAGAGTTGGAAGAGGAAAAACACCATAGAATGCTAGAAAATAAGAGACACACTCCAGTGGTCTTGGATGCTAAGCGGTGTTGTTACGGAAAAGGTTTTGGGATTAGTTCAGCTGATGTGTTTCAGGTGTAAATCCATCTCTATGAGCTAATTCTTCTGTTTCTCTCTATCTGGTATCATAGCCAGACTATCCACTGTTACAACTTCATGCTGAACAAGACCTACAGTGAACCTATTACAGGGCTTTCTTGGCAAGTTTTGTTCAAAAGGAGTTGGCCATTGCCTTCCCCTAAGATTTCAACACAGAGAAATGTAAAGTACTGCACTTGGGGCGGAAAAATGAAATGCACAGATATAGGATTATGGGGGACACCTGGCTGAACGAGAGACTTCTACGTGTGAAAGGGATCTGGGAGTCCAGGTAGATCACAAATTGAACATCAGTCAACAGTGTGATGCGGCAGCTAACAAGGCCAATGCGATTTTAGGCTGCATCAATAAGAGTATAGTGTCTAGATCAAGGGAAGTATGATCTGGTCAGGCCTCACTTGGAATAATATTGTGTCCAGCTCTGGGCAAAATAATTGGAAAAGGACATTGAGAAACTGGAGCCATGTGTCCAAAGGAGGTCAACCAAAATGGTGAAGGGTCTGGAAACCATGAAGCTCTATGAGGAATGACTCAGGGAACTGGGGATGTTTAGTCTGGAGAAGAGATAGAAGAGATGGTTAAGAGGTAATATAATAGCCCTGTTTAAATACATGAAGGGATGCCATATTGAGGAGGGAGCAAGCTTCTTTTCTGCTGCTCCAGAGAACAGGACCCAATGGAGCAATGGATGCAAGCTCCAGGAAAAGAGATTCCAGCTTAACATTCGGAGGAATGACAGTAGGGCTGTTTAACAGTGGAACACACTCCTTACTCGGAGATTATGGTGGAGTCTCCTTCCTTTGAGGTCTTTAAGCAGAGGCTGGATGGCCACCTGTCAATGGGGATGCTTTGATTTAGAGTTCTTGCATGGCAGAAGGGGGTTGGACTGGATGGCCCTTGGGGTCTCTTCCAGATCTACGATTCTATGATTTTATGAGACTGTGACTTAACCAAGGTCACCAAGTGGGTTTCCATGGCCAAGCTGGGATTCGAACCCAGGTTTCCGGTGTCCTAGTCCAATGTTCAAACCATTGCTGGCTCCTTAAAAATATTCATTTTTTGAAATTTCAAGATAGCTAACCTCAACATTTTTTAAAAAAATCAAAGACTATATTAACAGATGAAGAGTCCAGTGGAGCTTTGAAAGCTTGCAACATGTACAATGTGCATTTTGGTTAGTCCAAGAAAGGTATTGTGATTCTGTGGATTTTGGATTTGATTGTACTTTGCTATACAGGCAACACAGCTCCCCCTGGATATGTTGTCTGGTTGTTCAATCGTTTTATTAAATGGCGATATAAACCAAGTTGTTAAACAAAACAATCGAGCCATTGGAAGATATGGATATTTTGCAAAATCAGTAGTGAGAACCAGAAGCTGGGAAAGTTCCTTTTTTGGACTGCAATTCCCAGTATCCCCCACCAGAGTTCAGCTGCTGAATAAAAGCCCAGTCCAAGAGCTTTTGCAGGTGGCCTCAAATCAGCAAAATCAGTAGCAAAAAATGAAAAAACAGCCCTTTTCAAACAGGTCTGGCAAGTATTTTATTTCATGCAAAAAGTCCCAGAAGATCTCAGAGGGGAAATTTCCATCCCAGGAACCAGGGTTATTATTCCCAGAGAGGCTATTTGGGTGGATAGCGGGCAAATGGCGAATCTTCGGCGGCTTTTCCTTGCTGCGTCAAAAAGAAAAAGAGATTTATTTGAGAGAGAACAGGTGACGCAAATCCCAAACCCGTCCAGTTTGTCAGCGTGCAAATGCAAGAGAGAGAGGAGCAACCTTTGCTGCAGAAATAAAGCAGTTTGACAACAGTTACATGCAATGGAACAATGGGATTTGTAGTTTACTTGGGGCACCAGAGCCCTCTGGCAAGGAAGGTTCAGTGTTGCACCAAACTACAAAAACCAGGATTGCATTTGCATTGAGCCATGGTAGTTAAAGCAGTGTCAAACTGTATTGATTTTGCAGCCCTTGTGTGGAGAAACAGCCCCCAAAGTCGGAAGAAAGAGGGCAGAACCAGCCCTCCTTCCTTCCCTCTGTCTCACCCACAGCCCTTGCCCCATTGCCTACTCACCATGGGCACCTCATCCAGCTTTTGGAAGGCCGGTTCCCTCGTCCGGTAGCACTTCACCACGATCACGATGGCACCGATGAGCAAAATGGAGAGGAAGATGCAGATGACGGCCACCAGGCCTGGCTTCTGGGAGAGGGGAGCTTCGTCCGTACCACCAGGCCCATCTGTAGGAGGAAAGAAAAGACCAGGAAGGCCCTTGTGGTCTCTCCCAACTCTAGGATTCTGTGAGTGCCTTCTGCCCCCTAGTAATGCCAGGGATGTCTAGGGCACTGCCATCATGATACCATGGAAGCAAACAAGGGCCAGATGTTGCTCCTAGAGTCATAGAATCATAGAGTTGGAAGAGACCGCAAGGGCCATCTAGTCCAACCTCATTCTGCCATGCAGGAAATCTCAATCAAAGCATTCCTGACAGATGGCCATCCGGCCTCTCTTTAAAGATCTCCAAGGAAGGACACTCCACTGCATTCCAAGGGAGGAGTATGTTCCACTGTCAAACAGCCCTTTCTGTCAGGATGTCCCTCCTAATATTGAGCTGGATTCTCTTTTCCTATATTTTGCATCCATTCTTCCAGGTCCTGTTCCCTGGAGCAGCAGAAAACAAGCTTGCTCCCTCCTTAATGTGACATCCCTTCAAGTATTTAAACAGGGCTATCATGTAATCCCTTAACCTTCTCTTCTCCAGGCTGAAGATACCCACCTTCTTCCATTCAGGGGGGAAAGGCCAAGTTTGAAGTCCTCCTGGGTAGAAAGGGCACAAGAATTTCATTACGTATTTTGCACCTTATAGCTGAAGATCTCAGAATGGCAGACGATGCTGTTGTGGTGGTGGTGGTGGCGGCGGCGGCCTTCAAGGTGGCCTTCATGTTGTTTCTAACTCGATCCGAAAGTGACCCTATAATGTCTTTTCCCCAACTTATGGTAATTCAAAACTTGTAATAAGGTTTTCTAGGCAAGAATGCTCCAAGGCACTTTGGGTGCTTCTGAAGGGCACTTTTGTTGTGCTCCAGCACTTCCTACTCAGTCCCTGGGTGTACATCGTGAAGCAACTCAATGTGCCCTCAGTGCCCAACGGGCATCAGGCAAGGACACCTCAGCCCTCCATCGTGCAATGGTTGCCCCTCTGTTGTAACATCAGCCAGTGCTTTATAGATTATAGCAGAGGCTTTGACTGTATAGATTATGAAAAGCTTAAAGACGTGGGAGTGCCAATACATCTGGTGAGAAATCTGTATTTAGGGCAAGAGGCCACTGTCAGGACTGAA
>NC_056531.1:16627743-16630487 GCF_019175285.1 Sceloporus undulatus | reverse complement strand
AGTGCCACTGTATTCTTGCTCTTCATGGTCAGGCCCATCCCCCCATCTCGAATATTGCTGTCCATTCTGGCGCCAACAACAATTCAGACAAGGACCATTGAGAAACTGGAGCAACGTTTCCAAAGGAGGGCGACAAAACAAAAATGGTTTGAAGGTCTGGAACCATTGCCCTATGAGGAACGATCAGGGAGCTGGGTCTTTTAGCCTGGAAATCAACCAAGAAGGTTAAGAGGTGATATATAGCCTGTTTAAATATATGAAAGATGTCATATTGAAGAGTTTATTGAAGAGAACAAGTTGTTTTCTGCTCCAGCGAAAAGCGCCCAGACCAATTGGATTGCAAGATACAGAAAAGAGATTCCACTGAACCATTCGGAGGAACTTCTGCAGTTAAGGGATTCGACAGTGGACTGCACTCCTGGAGGTGATTAACGTTCCTTCCTTGGAGGTCTTTTTAAACGAGGTGGATGGCCATATCTTTCGGAGGATGCTTTGATTTGGATTTCCTGCATGGCAGGGGTTGGACTGGATGGCCTTGCTGGTCTCTTCCAAAAACTCTATGCTTCTATCGGTTCCATTATCAATTCTATCTATCTATCTATCTATCTATCTATTATCTATCTATCTATCTCTCTATCCTATTCTCATTGGCAAAGGGCCAAGACTGCCTTTTGTCATATGTTCAGTTTGTATGTAGAATAAAAAGACCTAAAAGAGCAGAATCTTACAATTGAGATGAAAGTTGAGCTCATCCAATGCCTGTATTCCCATCCTTTACACATACAGATGTGAGAACTGGAAGAGATGAGGATAGGAGAAGAAAACCCATTCCTTGAGATGTGGTGTGAGAAGATTGCTGAGGATGCTTATGACAGCCAAAAGGACCAACAATGGGTCCTTTAACGATCGAGCCAGAACTCTACTGGAAGCCACGATGACTAACCTGAGGCTGTCATACTTGGACACATCATGAGAAGAAGATTAATTGGAAAGGACAATAATGCTGGGAAAGGTGGAGGGACGTAGGACGACACGGCAAAAAAAAAAAATTGATGGAATCTATTAGGAAGATCATGGGTATGACTTTGCAGACCTCAAGACCTGAGCCCGCAGCACGGAGGTAAGGAAGTCTTGGAGGTATTCAGGGTCACCATAATCTCCTGGATCAAATGCAGTTACAACCACAACGGTGAATACGGAATTGCAAGTGCTCAATTCGCCTCCAACATTTGACAATGGCATCGCCTTCTAAGCACTAATGCCAGCCTGCAGCTCAACACCAAAACCCCCACTTTCACCTTGACATTCACATGGTTGATTAATTACTTTTTAAAAAGTAACTTATACAAGGCTGGACAGAAAAGAGGCCTTGGAGGGACAGGGCCCTTCTCTTGGACATACAAAGCCAACCAAAAGCTATAGTGGAATTACCACCGCCACCGTGTGGTCCTATGTCTTCAGTCTACTACAACTCTGTGTGTGTTGTGCACCTTTGCAATCATTTCTGACTTATGGCAACCCTAAGGTAAACCAACACAGGATTTTCTTGGCAAGATTTGTTCAAGGGCGGACGTTTGCCACTGCCTTCTCCTGGGCTTTTTCCCTAGAATCATAAATAATAAGCGTGGAAGAAGAAGAGACTCCAAGGGGCCCTGAACGTCCCAACACCCTTCTCTGCCATGCAGGAACTCTCCATCAAGCATCCCCATTGACAGTGCCATCCAGCTTCTGTTAAAGACAAGGAAGGAGACTCCACCAATCTCCGAGGAGGAGTTTGTTACACTGTCGAAACAGCCTTACTATCAGGAAGTTCCTCCGATTTGAGCTGGAATATCTTTTCCTGTAACTTGCATCCATTGCTCCCTTGGGTCCTGTTCTCTGGAGCAGCAGAAAACAAGCTTGCTTCCTCCTCAATATGGCCTCATAAACAGGCTCTATATCACCTCTTAACCTTCTCTTATCAAGGCTAAAATCCCCAGCTCCCTGAGTCATTCCTCATAGGGCTTCATGGTTTCCAGGCCCTTCACCATCTTAGTTGCCCTCCTTTGGACACATTTGGCTCCAGTTTCTCAATAATAATAACTTTATTACGGCCATTTGGCCAGCACACTAGTTTCTCAATGTCCTTTTTGAATTGTGAGGCCCAGAACTGGACACAATATTCCAGGTGGGGCCTGACCAAAGCAGAATACAGAGGCACTGTTACTTCCCTTGATCTAGACACTATTCTTCTATTGATGCAGCCTAGAATTGCATTGGCCTTGTTAGCTGCCTCATCGCACTGTGGACTCATGTTCAACTTGTTATTATTATTAACCTTTATTTATGAAGCGCTGTAAATTTACACAGCGCTGTACATGCAATCTTTTTAGTTAGACGGTCCACTTGGACTCCCAGATCTTGCCCAGGGTCACCCAGTCGGTTTCAAGGCGAAGCAGGAATCAAACCCTGGTCCCCAGAGTCCAATGCTCAAACTCCAGAGGACAATAACACCCCAAATCCACAAAACAGCAATACTTTTATGGGCCAACCAATGACAGCCTTGAACACTCCATGGCAACTGCCATCGTCCATCTTGGAGGGAGGGAGGGGACCAGAAGGGGCTAATTTTGAATTTTTATTGTATTCTGTATGTATTTTTATTACTGTAACGCGCCTGGATTCCTTGTGATTGGGCGGGCTATAAATAACTATATTATTATTATTATTATTATTATTATTATTATTATTATTATTATTATTAT
>NC_056531.1:16612312-16627733 GCF_019175285.1 Sceloporus undulatus | reverse complement strand
AGAGCTTCGAAAGCTTGCATGATGGATCTTGTATGTTGTTGTACATGTTTGCCCCTATAAATGAATTTTGTATGTTATTGTATAAGATGGCCCTATCACTGTTTTTGGATTTAGGATGTTATTATATCAAACCACTTTGGGTTGCCATTACTGTAGTTGGAAACAACTGGGAGTTGTGCAACAATGATGAGAAACCATCAAGGTTAAACCCAGTAAAAAAGAAACTGATCTGAAAAAATGGGTTGGTTTCTGTGCGGCATCTGTAAGGGGTGTTGAATTTGTGCAAATATTGCAAAGAAGTGGCAGCAAGAGACCTGAAGTTGTGTGTCGTCATGCTTGCGTGCACAAAGCTATCAGCCATTTTTGTTTGCCAAAGAGGTGTGTTGTTGTTGCAGGCCCGTCAAACAGACTCCTTTCCCTTAAAGGAAAAGTCAGATTTAGATCTCGCCTCCCCCTTTCCCTTTTTTCCACCTGAAAAACCGATTTTAAAATTTTGGAAACTTTTTTAAAGTGTCCTTATGGAAGCCAATAATTGTTTCACATTTTCACAAGATCAACTTCAGGAAGAAATGTCTCATCATCCACAAGGGTTCAGAAAAAAATCTCCCTGTTGCACAAAATGGTGGATTTGGGCTGTTATGTTGGATGACAGAGAAGCCATAGGTTGCCTATGCGCTGCAGAAATAATGCAGTTTTACTCATTTTTAACTGGAATTGCTCCATGCTATGGCATCTTGGGATTTGTAGTTTGCGGTGACACCAGTGCTCTTTGACAGACACAGGCTGCATGGGCCCAAAGGCCCACAAAATTACAAATCCCAGGATCCTTCAGCACAGACCCATGACAATTAAAGCTGTGTCCAACTGAAGTAGCAGAAAGAATAGACTCACAAAATCTCAAGAGTTGGAACCCAAGGACCACCTAATCCAACCTGCTCCTGCCATGCAGCTATCTACAGTGCACCGCTCTCTATTTTGCTGTTAAGAAGAGAAGGTTAAGAGGTGATATGAGAGCCCTGTTTAAATACTTGAAGGGATGTCATATTGAGGAGGGAGCAAGCTTATTTTCTGCTGATCCAGGGAACAGGACCAGGAACAATGGATGCAAGCTGGAGGAAAAGAGATTCCAGTTCAACATTAGGAGGAACTTCTGACAGTAAGGGTTGTTTGATGGTAGAACACAGTCCTTCCTAGGAGATTATGGTGGAATCTCCTTCTTTTAAACAGAGGCTGGATGGCCATGTGTCGAGGATGCTTTGATGGAGAGTTCCTGCATGACAGAATGGGTTTGGACTAAATGGCCCTTGGGGTCTCTTCCAGCTCTATGATTCTATGATTCTGTGAATATCTCAGAGGTGCAACATCGTCTCTGCCAAACTGGGACAGTTGGAAGGTATGGAACCTGTTTTTCTATTACCGCACTTTTGCACTTGGAACTCCATTAGCAGCAATTGAAGTGAGCAGAGGAGAAAGGAGGAAAGCGGGAGGAGGAGAATGAAACCGGGACATTTTTAAAAGCAGCTGGGAAATGGGATGGCAGGGGATTAATGGACATTTTCCCTGCAAAACCGGGACAGTGGGAGCGTATGTGTCACCAGTAGCCTTACCAGTGACTGTGCTATTGCTAGTGGACTCAGCCTTTTGACTAGTGATAGTGAGTGCCTCTTTGGAGCTTGCAAGGGCTGTCGCCATCGTAGGTCCTGTCGTCCCATTCCTCGTTTCGTTGATGCTCCCTGTGGTTTTCGGAGGCATGGGACTCAATGACGCCTCTGGCTCTGCGGTGCTTGGGTGGGTGGCAGGAATGTCTTTCGTTGCCCCGGGGTTGGGGGCTGATGTCTCAATTGTGGTGTTCAACGAAGACTTAATACGCTGCCTTGTAGGTGCATCTGAAGTTATGTGGTTTTCTGCAGCACTAGGTGTCGTTTGAGCCCTGAGTGTACCTGCCAAAATAAAAAGGGAAAATTGCAGTCAGAATGAACCAAAACCTGGCCGTAGAAGGAACAACTCAATGGAACCTCCAGACATTGAGGCAGTCTACTCCAATTAGAAGGAAAATGCTAGACTTCATGTCCTGGATTCGGCCTTCCTGTATGACTGTTTCGTCCTCACTGATATGAATCTGGTTTCGAAGCCAGATTCCAACCCGTTTCCCTGCCAAGGGACTTGGGAATTATAGTTTGCATGTTCGGACAATTCTATGCTGTCAGTTCTTTGGTTTTGTTGCTTTGGATGTCTTGGTGCCTTTGTGGCTGAACAGGCTATAGAAGTGGTTCACAAACTTTGGTCCTCCAGGTGTTTTGGACTTCAACTCCCAGAAGCCTCAGCCCTCTTAGCTAATGGCCTGGGAGCTGAAGTCCAAAACCCCTAGAAAGCCAGAGTTTGGGAACCGCTGCTGCATAGAAGCTGTTGTTGTGTACCTTCAAATCGTTTCTGACTTATAGCGACCCCCAGGCAAAACTGTCACAGGTTTTTCCTGGCAGGGTTTGTCCTCTGGGGGTTTGTTCCCATTGCCTTCCCATGAGGCTGAGATAGTGTGACTTTCCCAGGGCCACCCAGTGGGTTTACACAGCCGAGCCAAGATTCGGACAACAGAGTTTGGAGGGACAGCAAGGGGTCATTTACATTGCAGGATTAATACATTTAGACACTGCTTTAAGTGCCATGGCTCAATGCTATGGCATTCTGGTAGTTTTGTGGGCTATTTCTCCAAGAGCTTGGGTGCCACCACAAACTACAAATCCCAGGACTCCATAGGATGGAGCCATTGGCAGGTAAAGCGGTGCCAAACTACATTAATTCTGCAGTGCAGATGCACCCACAGAGAAGATCAGAGACATTCAAGAACTGGCATGGGAAGACTAGGAGACCGATGTTGTGGGCATGAATCTCCATCTTTGTGTTCCTGGCTCCACCTCACTCTGCAAACAACACACACAACTGGGAGCAGAGATAGTGGCAACCACACACTCCCTTTTGTTCCAGGCCTCATGCGCTCCCTTTCCCACATCCTGTTTTGCAGCATGATCGACAGAAAAAGGCTTTGCAAAAGGAGACAGGAAGGTGTTGTGTAGGACACACAGCCAGCATGCGCTGTGTGTGAAGTTTTCCCCAAAACACTCTTGGTGGGGTTTGGTTCCAGGATCCCCACGGATCCCAAAATCCATGGATGCTCAGGCCTCATTATATACAACGGGAGTGGGGAGAGTAAAATGGCACCCCTTCTATCAGTACCAAATGGCACAAACATTGCTTCTTGGAATGTATATATTTTAAATCAACCCTCCTTATCCACGGATTTATTATCCATGGATTCAAGCATTCACGGCTTGAAAATATTGCAAATAAAAAGTATGACTCCTGACAGCAAAGCTTGATTTTCCGTTTTATATAAGGGACACAGTTTTGCTCTGCCATTGTGTTTAATGGGACTCGAGCATCCACGGATTTGGTTATCCATGGGGGGGATCCTGGAAGAAAACCTCAGCGGAGAACAAGGTCCCGCTGTATTTCTTTTCTTTCTTTTTAGTGAAATTTTTATTGGGTGTTTACAATAAAACGTAGAGTCTGTACAGCAATAAGAAGAACAACAACAACTCATGACCTGAGCCAAGGGTATGGAAGAGACGTTTTAAAAATATTTTCAAGCTGTGGATGGTTGCATCTGTGGATAAGGAACCCATGGCTACCAAGGGCTGACCATAATAGTAATAATAATAAAATTATTATTATGATTATTATTGTTAGTAGTAGTAATATGAGTATGGCTACGATGACTCTGGAGACCAGGGTTCAATTTCCAGCTCCGCCATGAAACCCATTGGGCAAGTCACACTCTCTCAGCCTCAGGGAAGGCAACAGCAAACCTCCTCTGAACAAACCTTGCCAAGAAAACCCTGTGACGGGTTCATCTTAGAATCATAGAATTGTAGAGTTGGAAGAGACCGCAAGGGCCCTGATCCAGTCCAACCTCTTTATTCTGCCATGCAGGAACTCTCCATCAAAGCATCCCCATTGACAGATGGCCATCCAGCCTCTGCTTAAAGACCTCCAAGGAAGGAGACTCCACCATAATCTCTGAGGTGGAATCTCTTTTCCTATAGCTTTAAAAATCAATTAATCAATCAATGAAAATAAAAAACCATCAAGGAGAGAGAAAAAGGTCCAGCATCAACCGACTAAAAAGCCTAGCATCCATCCAGAGGCCCCAAATCATCCTGAATGAAGAAAGGGAATTACACGCCCCGAAAACAGCCCCCAAAAAGGCCCTGTTGTGTGTCCTTGCGACATAACCCTACAAAAATGGTGGGACTGGGAGGAATCTCAGAAATCCTTAAAACCCAGAAAAGTTCATGTGGATATTTAGGGAACGTATCCAGAGGTAGTTTTGTTGCCCATATAGCAAAGTACAGTAACGCCCCAAATCCTTTGTGATACCTTTATTGAGCCAACCCAAATGCACAAAATACATTGATGCAGGCTTTCAGAGTTCCACTGGATAGCAGAGTATGACAGTCCTTTGTGATACCTTCACTGGACCAACCAAAATACACAAAATGCACTGATGCAAGCTTTCAAAGCTCCACTGTGTAGCAAAGTGCAATAACACCCAACATCCTTTGTGATGCCTTTAACAGACCAGCCAAATGCATTTTTAAAATTGATGCAAGCTTTCGAAGCTCCACCGGGGAGCAAAGTACGGTAACACCCAAAATCCTTTGTGATACCTTTATGAGTGCCAAGCAAAATGCACAACATGCATCGATGCAAGCTTTCGAAGCGCTACTGGCTTCTCCATAAGGAAAAGGAGCAAGAAATGGATAGTTAGTTTTAATTTCTGACCCCAAGAACAGCGCAAAGCTGCAAGTTTCCCCCTCCGTAGCACTATCCTACCTTCATTTTGCACCTGTCTGAATCCACTGTCCCCAGAAACCCACCCTTCTGCCCCTACCAACTTGGCACTTACCTAGGGAAAATGCCACCAGCACCAACAGTGGCCCCCAGGCCATGCTGGCAACCTCCAGTTTCTCTTTCTTTGGGAGCAGAGGAGCTCCTGTGCCAGCTGCAAACAGGATCCAGTGCCAGCTGTGCCAACTGCTCCCAGGGAAGGCGGGCACCTGGGCACGGGCCAGAGGAGGCTTGGTGGAGGCTTGGCATCACCTGGGCTGGAGGAAGCGCTGCACAGGAGCCCCCTCTGTTGGACAGGTGAGGGATGGCAAGCAGAGGCATGTTTTCTCATAAAGCCAGGACCAGAGTGGCTTTGGGGATGATGCATCACAAATAATGCCATTCTGCTGATCCCTAATGTCCCAAAGAGTTTCAGATTTTTGGGTAAATTCCTTCAAGCTAAAACCGGAAGTGGATTCTGGAGTCCCAGCTGCCTTGGCCTGTCACAAGTTACTTTTCTTTTGAGAGGGTGAACAAGGAACACGTACAACTTAACAAGTTACGGAGTAGAAAATGTTTGGCATGGAGAATAATTGGCATGAGGAAGAAACGCTAGAGAGTTGGTGTAATAAAACTACCCTTAAGTATAATAATAATAATAATAATAATAATAATAATAATAATAATAGGATGCCTTGTAGAACTCAATGTAGAAATGTAAAGTGCTATCGCCTGCTATTGCCATGTAGAACAGGGAGGGGATTTGTTTTCTGCTGCTCCAGAGACTAGAATACAAAACAATGGATTGCAAGGAAAGTGATTCCAAGCCTGATTCCCACTACCTTTTAAACCAGATTGCAAATCAGTTTGAACGGCTTCAAATGACTCTGGTTCCCACTGGAATTGATTCACTGAAATGATTCGGAGAGGGGGGCTATGTGCCAGACCCATTTAACTTGCATCATTTTCATGCTGATGTTTTCCTGTCTTTTTGAATAAATCGAATCTGCGGAAGTGTGAACCAGATGTGGATCAGAAATTTGCCCTTCGGCCGGCCAGAGCAGGTCCATTTTGAACCAGCTCATTCATGAATGTGAGCCACAAGTGGGTTCTTTTACAGGGAAAAATGCAGTCGGGGCAAATGTAGTGGGAAACATGCTCCGCTGTCGAATCGATCCATCGATTCGTATCGCAAACCAATTTTTTTGTAAGTGGGAATGAGACCCCACTTAAATATTAGGAAGATATAAGAGCTGTTCAAGAGGGGAATGGACTGCATCGGAAGGTGATGGACTTTTCTTTGGAGGCCCCTAAACAGAGGTTTGATGGGTATCTTTCCAGGTTGCTCCAGTTGCATATTCCTGTATGGCTGAAGGCAGTTGGACTAATTGACCCTTGAGGGTCCCTTCCAACTCTGAAATTCTATGTAAGAGCCATTTAATAGTAGAAAAGATTGCTTTGAGTGGGATGGATTCCCTCCTTCTTTGGAGGTCTATATACAAGTACAGAGGCTGGATGGTCATCTTTCAGGAGTGCTTGCATTGTGTCTTCCTGCATGGCAGAAGTGCCTTGGATTAGATGGCCTTTGAGGTCTGTTCCAAATTCTTAAGATTATCTATGCTCAATTGCTTGGCTGAACATTTAAAATATGCCAAATAACAGGAACAAAATCACTTAAATATGAACTAGGTTTCTAGCTATTGCAGGTTTTTTCCTGACAAGATTTGTTCAGAAGGGGGTTTGCCACCATGGCCTGAGGCTGAGACAGTCTGACTTGCCTTAGTGGCCGAGCAGGGATTTGAACCCGGGTCTCCCGGTATCTTAATCCAACCTTTGAAGCACGACAGCCTCTCCCTCTCTTTACTAATGCAAAAAGCAGAATTATTTAAAATTAATGGGTCTGAACGCGGATGATTTCACTTTGTGTATTATTATTATATATATATAGAATTATTATTATCATTGTTATTATATGGATTATAATTACATATTATATTGTATTATTAATATATGGATTATTATTCTTATTATGACACCACTTCAACTGCTAGCTAAGACTTAATGCTATGGAATTTGGGGATTTGCAGTTTGTTGGGGCACCAGAGCTCTGAGGTAGAGAAGCCAAAATGTACCCCTAAACTACAAGTCCCAGGATCCCAACGCATGCAGCCATGGCAGTTAAAGTGGTACCAAACTGCCTTATTTCTGCAGTGTAGAGTGTGCATTTTGCAATGACTCTTTTTGGGGGGCAGATGTTTTGCAAACTTTGCATTCAATAAACCTTTAGCCTTTCTTGAGATGCTTGTGTCCTTTGGCGATGCGGAGGGTGAATGGGGTTGCAAAACCCATCATCCTTTCAATGGTTGCAAAAAAAGACTGAAATCCCACGGTCGGAAAGGTAAACCATTCCACGGTTGGAAGCATCATCTGTTCTCAGCTATGCCTGGACATGCATTTGATAAACATCCAAGTAAACTGTCCCACGTTGGCCATATAGCAAAGCACAAGAACACCCCAGATCCACAGCAAAGTGATACCTTTATGGGTCCAACCAAAATGCACAAAATGTAGGTTGCAAGAGCAAAGCTGGCTTTTTTTAACCCTCCTCTTCACCATCACAAAACTGGAGACTCTCCACCCCATTTGGGGCCCAGATTTGGCCTCTTTGCTGCCCCTGGCCATCCACACCCCCTTCCCCCCAAATGACTTCAGCACTGGACATTTTCCCAGTTTTTGTGCAAGTCTCCCATCCGCCCGTCTTGCTTTCCAAAAGCTTGCAAGGCCCCTCCTGAGGCTTGGCTACTGACAGGATTGGGCCTGGAGCCAACATCTGCTTTGAAGTGGGGGGAGAGGTTCGGTCCCATCCTTTCGATCCTCCAGAATCTGCCCCCCCCCCTTAAAAACCTCCCTGGAACCCAATCTGGATTGCAAGGGGGAAAAAGAGGGCTGGAAGAAAGCTCTCCTCCTTTTGCTCTTCACCTAAAAGGGGAGAACTAGAACTCTCTGTCATGGGAGGCCTTTCAAATGAGGCTGGATGGACATCTCTTAGGAGCACTGTGCTTGTGGATTCCTGCATGGCCAAAGTGGGTTGGATTAGATGACCCCTGGGGGTCCCTCTGATGATGAAATTCCCAGTAAGAGCTGTTTAAGATTGCCTTGACCATGGTGGATCCCCTCCCCTTCTTTGGGGGTCTTGATACCAAGGTTGGATGGTCTCTTTCAGGAGTGCGTTCACTGCATCTTCCTGCGATAAGATCCTGTTATTTGACAGTGGAATGTGGACTTCCTCGGAGGATGGAGGACTCTTCTTTAATGGAGGCCTTTATAGATAGGTTGGATGGGTCTCTTCCGGGAGTGCTTTTGTTGTGTCTTCCTGCATGCTAGAAAGGGGTTGGGATCTTTCCAACTCTAGGATCCTATGCATTCCTGCATGGTGGAAGAGTTGGACTGGGTGGCTGGTTTTTGGGGGTCCCTTCTAACTCTACCTTTCTATGTATTCCTGCATGGCAGAAGGGGATGGACTGGATGATCCTTGAGGGTCCCTTCCAACTCTAAGATTCTGTTTGTTGACAGTGGAACATGGACTTCCTTGGAGGATGGTGGACTCTCCTTCTTTGGGGCCTTTATAGAGGTCAGTTGGGTCTTTTGCACGAGTGCTATTGCTGTGTCTTCCTCCATGGCAGGAGGGGGTGGACTGGATGGCTTTTGGGGACCCTTCCAACTCAGGGATTCTATGTATTCCTGCATGGCAGAAGGCAGTTGGACTTGATGTACTTGAGGGTTCCCTTCCAACACTATGATCTGTGTCGTCTGCCTTCAGGTAAGTTCTGGCCATAAAGGAGACCTATATGTGCCTCCTTTTTGTGCGCAGGGGGCCTGCCCCATGGCCAGCCCTCTGAGGCTGAGAGAGTGTGACTCACCCAAGGGTTCCCACGGCCAACCAAGGGTTCGAATACTGGGGAGGGGGGTTCCTCATTTTCCCTTTACGTTTTGTTTCCAGTGGAAGCTGGGAGGACTCAGCCATGGCAGGCGCACCATCTGGCCTTTTGCAAGTGAGACGCCGCACACACCCAGGGCGGTTCCTTCGGCCCAATCCGTTTCCCATTAAACCGGCCCTGGTTGTGTTTGGGGGGAAAAACAGTGCCCCAGCCCCTTAGCACGTGCTCCATCTCTCCCTCCCCTTCAACAAAACCCAAGAAAACCCCTGGAAATGGGCAGAGGTTCCCCATCTGGTTTGGGTTTAAGTCAGGCAGGGCAGGAACACAACAAGGGGAAGCAGGGGCCTCTCCCGCGCCACAACACACACATGCACAAATGCACATCTTGGGGCTCAGCTTGCCCCAGGGCTGTCAGGAAAACCCATGGCAGCTCATGATCGCAAGACAGATGTGGCTCAGGGGTGCCACTTCCCTACTCTCATGGTTGAAAAGGGCACCCCTTCGGCCATTCCACCTTGAAGAATGAATACCCAACTCTCTTCCATGCCAGCATTCTCTGAAGATGCCAGCCACAGATGTGGCAAAATGTCAGGAAGAAACTCTTCTAGAACATGGCCACAGAACCCCAAACCCCACAAAAACGATGGATGCCGGCCATGAAGCCTTTGACTTCACAGACTTGAAGAAACACAACCACCACAGTACAAGCACTCCCGACAAAAGGCCATCCATCAGAGAGTTTCTCTCAAGATCTTCCTAACGTTGGCTGGAATCTCTTTTTCTGTGGTTTTAACTCATTGCTCTGGGTTCAAGTCCCCAGAACAGCAGAAAAACAAGCTGCTCCATCCTCAATAGACCTTGCTTCAAATATTTAAAGAGGGCTATCATTTCACCTCTCACCCGTCTCTTCTCTCCCTAAGCCCCTCTGAGCGCTTTTTAGTTCCAGACCCTTCACCCTTGGTAGTGTGTACTTTTTGCACCACACTTTAAAAGGCTTTGTGTGGGTGGAGGGGGAGGCGAGCAGTTTAAAATACCACCAATAATCAATCAATCAAAACTGCTGGATAAAAAGGCCAAAGCTGTGGCTATGAGCCTTACAACCAAACAGCTGCCTCTTTTGCAGCCAAGCCATACAAAAAAGAAGAAGTCAGGATGCTCTACTGAAAACTAGAAACTCCAGTCAAACCGGAAAAGTGCCCAATTAGATAGAAAGCCGACACTCTTTAAAAATTAACTTTTTAAAAAAAAAAGCAACACCCAATTGCTGGGGAAAATTTGGTTGAGAAGAAGGAAGAAATGAATTTGGCAGAATCAAGACCAGAAAAGCCATCCAGAGGAAGGCGATACCAAAGGTGGTTTTCGGCTGCTCCAGAGACACAGAACACAACCCAATGCATTCAAAATGCCAAGGAGAGTTCACCTAATATTGGAAGAGTATCTTGGCCTTAAGTCAGGGCTCGACTCTCCTTCTTTGGAGATCTTTAAACAGAGGCTGGACAGCCATTTTCTACGAGGGTTTAGATGTGTATTCTGCATGTCAATGGGTTGGATTGCATGGCATTTAGGATGGATACCTTTTCCCTAAGGATCTAGCCAGCAAGCTGAGCTGGCTTTTAATGTTAAGCAGAGAGTGTTTTCATTTACTTGTGTGTTTTATTTGTTTTTAACTTTGTACGATTTTTAAGTGCTTTTTAGAGAGTATTTCATGTGGAGATTTTTTAAACCTTCCGTGGGTCCCCACTTTGGGAGAAAGGCAGCATATAAATGCAGTAGATAGGTAAATAAAATGAATACTGTGGGCCCTTGGTATCCTCCGGCTTTTACTTCCAGGACCTTCAGTGTCTATCAAAATCCGTGGATGTTCAAGTCCCATTAAATGCAATGGCGTGTTGTTGTTATTATTATTACTACAGTGGGCTCTTGGTAAGCACTGGGGTTTGGTTCCAGGATCCCTATGGATCCCAAAATCAGTGAATGCTCAAATCCCATTGGCCCAATAAAATAGTGTCCCTACTCTAAAATCAAGGTTTGCTTTTTGGAATTTATATATACAGTATATATATTAATATTTGCAAACCATGAATGCTGGATGCTGGAATCCATGAAAAAGGAAACTGTGGGTCGAGCAAACAACTTCCAGGGCTCAAGACGACAACAGAAAAGACCTTTGCAAGGGCTCTAAAACAACCAGACATGGAACAGCCCAAACAACTCCCTTCCAACTTGGGATGCAAAGCTATTTCTTTTTAAGTATGTAGGGATGCCCATTTCTCAAAGTTTGTTCCCCACGGGTAAGATTACAAGTCTTCCCTTGTTCACAGAATGACAGAAATGGACAGACCCAGCGAGGCTGGCTATCTCCAAGTTCAAATCCTGCAGGGAAGTCCAGACAGGACTAGGAAAGAATCAGAAAGTCACAGCAGACAGTCAATGGCTGCCCTGACTTTGCAAGACCTGAGCAGAGCTGCTGCTGAGTGACTTGGAGGTCTCTCATTCATAAGGGCAGTTCCCATCCTGGGGCTTTCTTGGCAAGGTTTGTTCGGATCAAGTTTGCCATTGCCTTCCCCTGGAGCTGAGAGAGTGTGACCTGGCCAAGGTTGCCCAGTGGGTTTCATGGCCAAGCATGGATTCGAACCCTAGTCTCCAGTCGTAGTCCAACATTCAAACCACTACACCACACTTTCTCTCACCATCTACTAGGACCTTGCAGTTTCCCCCAGGGATGGCTGCCTGCAACAAGTAAAACATTCCCAGTCCAGGACCGGAACTGAACAATGCACATACTTTTGTGTGTATTTTTTTCTACACACCAACAACCACATCTACGTTATTTACTTCTGAAGCAGGATCAATTCGACTCTTGCCAGTTTAATGCCACCCACCCAAACTCCACATCGACTCTGATCTCCACACTTGCCAATGGCACAGAGGGTAAAAACAAGCTATGTATAATATAATAAATGTAATATAATATAACATAATATGTAATATGATAACCAGAGTAGCATAGTGGTATGAGAGTTCAATTAGGACTCTGGCGTCCAGGGTTCGAATCCTGGCTCAGCCATGAAACCAACTGTATAACCATGGGCCGGTCACACCCTCTCAGCCTCAGAGGATGACAGTGGCAAACCCCCTCAGAAGAATCTTGCCAAGAAAGCCCTGTGATAGGTTTTAAGTGACTTGAAGGCAGGCAACAACAAATAACAAATATGGATTTACAGCCACCCTTCCCTCAAAAACATCACACACAAAAAATCCCCCAATGCAAATTTTGCTAATTTTTATAAGGGATGCCGTTCTACTTGGCCATTGTTTATGCAACTTCATCATCCATGAATTTTGGGTTCGAAAATACCAAACCCCAGTGGATACCAACAGCCCAATGTGTGTGTGTGTGTGTGTGTGTGTGTGTGTATTCTCGCTGCACTTGAGCAAAGTTCTTTGTGCCAGTGGCTAGCGGCATACTCTGTGAAGAAGCCCCTTTCCTCCAACCCTAGAGAAACACAGAAGCAGGGACTTGGATGGGTCCCACTGAGGCCACCTAGTCCACCCCGATGGCAAACTATGAGCCGGAAAAGTGATCTTTCAAGGCAACACTGGGCCTTCCCCCCCTTATTTGGAACTATGTCTTCCAAAGTCAAAACAAGAGAACGCAAGAGTTCCCATGCATAGCTTTGGCAGCTCTGACCCACAAGGAGCATTATTACCATTCCTCTCCCTTCTCCAGAAGCAGACAGGGACGCCAATGGGAGAAAAAAGTGGATTAACATCCCCCCCTTAAAATGCACTGTGTCCCTTTTGGGGGGCTTTTCTTAGGCCAGAGGGCAGGGGGGCTCCCCAATTCCTATCCTCCCCTGAGAAGAAGACTGGGGGGAAGAAGGGAGCAAAGTTTTCTCTCCAAAGCACCGCACCCCTGGCAAGAAAGACACAACTAACGCTTTTGCCAACTCCTGGAGGGGTTTTCTTTTTTCTTTTTACTGCACCTTGGAATGTGATCAGAGAAAGAAGGACAGGATCCAAACCAAAGGGAGAAAGAAAAACACAAACAACACCCCCCCCCGCAAAAAAAAGGAAGGAGAGAGAAAAGCAAAATCTGATAGAACATAAATAGGGGGGGGGCAGGAAAAGGAAGTGTCTCCTGGGGAGGAGGAAGAGGAAGGCAAAAGGGAACCAAGTCCAGGCAGCAGAAGTCTCATAAAGCAGTTTCCAAAGCATTGGGGGGGGGGAATTGGGGCCACTCACAGAGGGCCCCCCCAGTCTCCCCAAAATATGACCCCAAAAGGGCTCCTTCCAGTCCAAAGGCTCCATGGTTTGGGTTGCAGGGGAGAGTTCCTTTCCATTCCTTCCAAAAGAGGCCCCATGGAGGGAGGTTTCTGAGTCCTGGAAGACCCCCAACTCTGGGGAAAGGCCTTTGTTGCCCCATGGCTGCGGTGGGGGCTGGCCGTTGCCCCTTCCCTTTCCTCTTGTGCAGTCCCTGATGTGGAGACTCCCACCTGGATTTCTAAGGGGGGCAGATTGTGCTTTCTTTGGCCTCCCTTCTTCCTCTTGCTCTGTCCCTGGGGAACAGGGTCCCCTTAGCAGTCTAAGGGGGGCACAGCAGTGGTCTCCAGCTTCCCCTTCCTCTGTCTTTGTGGGGCAGGGATCCCCTGGCAGTCTAAGGGGGACAGGGGCAGTCCCTTTCCCCCTCCTCTTGCTCTGTCCCTGGGGTGAAGGACCCCCTTAACAGTCTAAGGGGAACACAGCATGGTCTCCACCTGCCCCCTTCCTTTTCCCCGGGGATCAGAGTGCCCCTTGCAGTCTCAAGGGGGAGGGGCAGATTGTGTCTTCCTTGACCACCACCCCTCTTGCTATCCCAGGGAGTCAGGGGGGGGCAGAACGTGTCCTCATGGGTCTCCCCTTCCCTGGGGCTCAAGGTCCCTCATGCAGTCTAAAGGGGGGGCAGAGGGTGTCTTCTTTGGCTGCCCTTTTCCCTTGAGGCCAAGGCCCCCTTGCCAGTCTAAGGAGGGCTCCAGCTTCCCTTCTTGCTCTGGCCCTGGGGAGCAGGCTCCCTCCCACAGGACTCTAAAGAGCGTTTCAGAGCATGTCCTCTTGGGCCACCCCCTTCCCCTCCCAGCCAAGGTGCCCCTGGCAGTCTAAAGGGGGCAGAGCATGTCCTCCTTGGCCACCCCCTTGCTCTCCCCTTTGGGGGGGGTCTGCAGTCCAAGGGGCAGATCACATCCTCCGGGGCCACCCCTTCCTCTGTCCCTTGGGGTCAGGGTCCCCTTGGCAGTCTAAGGGGGGGCATCCTCCCGGGCCACCCCCTTTGTTCTCTTTTGGGAGATCACGTGGCCACCCCTTCTTCTTCCCTATGGGGGGGGTGTGTGTGTCTGAGTCCCCTGGCAGTCCGAGGAGGGGGCAGGCAGGTCCTCCTCAGCCTCTTCCTCCCCCATCCCTGGGGGCCCGTCCTCCTCGTCCAGTCCCCCTTCCTTCCCGGCAGTCCAAAGGGGGCTCAGTAGGCCGGGACCTGGTGGGGCTGGCTCGGGGGCTGCGGCTGGCCCTGGCTGTGGGGCAGGAGCTGGCAGCCGCTGTTGACGTGGCTGAGCACCTTCTGCTTGAGCTGGGCCACCTGTTCGCGGAGGAGGTTGGCGGTGGAGGCCAGCTCCGTGTTCTGGCTCTTGAGGCTCTTCACCTTCTCCTCCAGCCGAGAGATCCGCTCCAGCTTCCGACGGCGGCACTTGGAGGCCGCGATCCGGTTCCGCAGCCGCTTCCGCTCCGCCTTGATCCGCTCCTGGGTGTCCATGTCGATGGGGGACAGCGGGGGGCTCTCCGCGGCGACGACGCCCGCTCCACCTCCGACGGCGCCGACCCCGAAGCTGGCCACTTCGGGGACGATCTGGGGCTCGTCCTTCAAAGGGGGCTGCTGCTGCTGGAGCCTCGACGGGAAGGGGCCCCCGGCGACTCCTGCCCCCGCTGCGGCTCCGTAGGTGCTCAGGTTGGCGTACACCGGGGGCGGCTCCGTCGAGGAAGGCGCCGGGGGACCCCCGACTGGGCCCAGCTGGTGCTGGAGGTGCTCCAAGGCCTTGACGAAGCCGGCCGCGAACTCCTGCTCGTCGGGGCCGTTTTTGGGGAAGGGGAAGGCGCTCCCTCCGTTGCTGTTCCCCGTCGAAGGGATCAAGCCATTGGAGTGGACGATGAGGCGCTCCAAGTCCGGGGAGGACAACTTCAAGAGGGCCAAATCCGGACCCTCGACGGCCTCCGACGACTCCGAATCCCCCGACCCCGAGGCAGCAGACACCGGGGCCGTCGGGGGGAGAGGGTCCGGGGTCGTCGCCACCCCAGCCTCCGCTCCGGGGCCGTCCTTTTTGGCCCTGCCGTCGGGGAAAGGCCTTGCGACGAGGCTGTTGCCGGTGTTGCTGCTCCCTCCCGGGGTCGGGGATGCCCCGGCCGTGGCCGCCAAAGCGCTCAGGACGTCGTCGTGGTAGAACGGGATCTCCATTTTCTTCTTCCCCCGCCTCGACGGGGCGGCGCTACGGACGGAGCCACAAAATGGCGGCCCCGCTCCTTCCTCCCTCGCGCGTCGAGTGAGCCCCGGCCGGCCCTAGCTCCCCCTTTTATCA
>NC_056531.1:16608778-16612212 GCF_019175285.1 Sceloporus undulatus | reverse complement strand
GGGCGGGGCAGCAGGGGTCTCTTCTTCCCAATTCGTTTCATAGGAAAGTTACTTTTTCCTTTTTAAAGAAAGGAACTTTTCAGTGCAAGGGGAGGAAGGGCACTTTGCAGTATTGTTTTTGCAAATTCTTTTGCAGCAGCCGTACCTTTTAGTTGCACATAGGAAAGTTACTTTCATATTGTTTAAAAAAGGAACTTTTCAGGTTCCTTTTTAAAAAAGGAACGTTTCTTTGCAAAAGAATTGCAAATTCTTTGGGAATTTCCCCCCCTCTAATTCTTTTATTATTTATTATTTTATTATTTATTTATGCATTTAGGAGAGTTACTTTTATTTTTAAAAAGGAATTTTTCAATTTCCTGAGTTGCATCTAGGAGAGTTACTTTTTTTTAAAGGAACGTTTTAGGTTGCATCAATAGAGGTATAGTGTCTGTCTAGATCAAGGGAAGTAATAGAGCCACTCTAGTCTGTGTCCAATTCAAACTAATTCCAACCAATTCAAAAAGGACGTTGAGAAACTGGAGCCATGTGTCCAAAGGAGGGAGTCTAAAATGGTGAAGGGTCTGGAAACCATGAAGCCCTTTGAGGAAGGACTTGGGGAGCTGGGGATGTTTAGTCTGGAGAAGAGAAGGTTAAGAGGGGATATGAGAGCCCTGTTTAAATACTTGAAGGGATGTCATTGAGGAGGGAGCAAGCTTGTTTTCTGCTGCTCCAGAGAATAGGACACAATGGAGCAATGGATGGAAGCTAGAGGAAAAGAAATTCCAGCTCAAGATTAGGAGGAGCTTTCTGAGAGTAAGGGTTGTTTGACAGAGGAAGACACTCCTTCCTCGGAGATTTTGGTGGAGTCTCCTTCCTTAGAGGTCTTTAAACAGAGGCTGGATGGCCATCTGTCAATGCGGATGCTTTGATGGAGAGTTCCTGCATGGCAGAAGAAGGGGGCTGGACTGGATCAGGACCCTTCTTGGGGTCTCTTCCAGCTCTATGATTCTATGTTGTTTCGGCTCTCAAGTTAACAAAAAGAAACAATACTCTCCCCAAATCCCAGTTTGCAGGGGCAGACCCGATTAATCCTCTGCCGTCCCACTTTCTGAGCTGCTTTTAAAATGTCCTGGCTTCTCTTTCCTTCTCCCGCATTCCTCAGTTTCCTTCCATTGCTGCAAAAAATACCTGAGTTCAAAGTGTAAAATTATTATGTTGTAATTATTAAGTTGTGATCCTGCCTCGATCGCCAAGGAGAGACAGGAAATATAAATAAATATTAGTATTAAATGATATAGCATTATAAGGAACAATACCTAAGATAAATAATCTGGTTTACATGGATTACCTGGGAAGGGTATGAACAGAATGTACAATCTTTCAGTTTGATCGCTTTTGTTATGTGATGTGTTAGTTGACATGTTTTCTTTGGTCCGTGTATTCATGTTGTGTGATGTTGTCTATGTTTTATAATAATTTTTTCAACAACAACAACAACAACAACAACAACTATTATTATTATTATTATTATTATTATTATTATTATTATTATTATAAAAGTAGTTTACTCTCCAGTGATCCAACAGGATGTTGGGGAAACCGTGGCCTTCCCAGTCAACTCAGGCCAAAGCAAACTGGGTTTGGTCTAGGTGACCCTCAGGGTCCCTTCCAATTTGATGATGCTCCAAGCCTCTCCTGGGTACAAAACACACTGAAAGAATAAACCAGTTTGACACCGCTTTAACTGCCCTGGCTCAGTGCTAGGGAATCCAGGGAACTGTAGTTTATTGTGGCCCCAGAGCTCTCTGGCAGAGAATGCTAAATGTCTCACAAAACTACAGTTCCCAAAATTCCCTAGCACTGAGCCAGGGCAGGTAAAGCAGTCTCAAACTGGATTTTTCTACAGTGTGTTTTGGGCCCTAATTTGCCTGTCTTTCCTCGTTAATATATTTTGTTATCTTGACCAGACTTAGACTTTGCTTGGCCACATTTTCCAGTTGAATCTCTATGAAATGTTGGAGGGCATGAAATTGCCCGCCAGACCTCTTAGGTGGGCACCTGGGCATTAAATGTAACCCTTTATTTCAGGGTTCTGTAGCGAATGTGGCCCCCAAAAGTGCCCACTCCTGGTTTGGAAAGGTGCTTCTCCCTGAATTGCGGCCCCTACCAACTTTTCTGCCCCTGCAAACGTAACACCAGAGCCCTTTGCTTTTTAGCAAAGGGGCAGAAGTTCGACCGAAAGTTCACTCTTTGTAGGGAGGAGCCCCAGTTGGGCGCGCTTGGCATTTTGGGCCTGTGGCGCAGCTGTTAAAAGCCTCCAGGAGCCTAGCCAGAAACAACAAGCACTGCCTTCAAAAAGTTGGCAACCTCCCCAGAGAAGGAGGAGAAGAGGGGGGGAAATTATTTGCACATGGGAGAGATTTAAATCCAAAGCCGTGCCAACTTTGGGGGCGTCACAGTGTGTGTGTGTGCGCGCGTGTGTGTGTATTGCAATTTTTGTTTTTTTGTAAGCGAGGGTGTTGATGGGTCTGTTGGCATTTTGGTGCCAACTGAATCACCGGCTTGGCTCCTGGCAGGCCTGGCTGGGCCATTGGGCATTCAGGAGCATTGGCATGAGGTGATGATGGCAGTGCCCATTCATGGCCTCCCATTCCAAGGCGGGCATTGCCCAGCAGGTACACCCCCTTTGGGCTTAACTCTCTCTTGGCTGCCATGGATTTTGGTGCCTAGGTAGTCATGTATTTTCCTTTTTGGGGAGAGAATGCCATCCTTTACTTGAGTCAAATCCATGGAAGTTTAGCCATGGTAGCCTAAAAATAACCTTCCTCTTTGCAGGCAGAGCATTCCTTTGGCAAGTGGAGTTTCTAGTCCTTATGGATGCAGAATCCTGGGATGTTTAGTTCAGTGAGCCACCAGCACTCTTGGACCAATCTTGAACCCTTATGGATGCAAGGTTTTCAAAAGGCTTTTGCAAGAGTGAAGGGAGGCTTGCCAAGTCTCCGAAGGAGGCAGGATTGTGGTGTAGCCCCAGAAACTCAGGGCGCATCTACAAGGCAGAAACAATGCAGTTTGATACCACCTTAATGGCCATGGCTACAGAATCCTGGGATTTGTAGTTTGGTGGGATATTTAGCCTTCTCTGGGTGTGTCTACTGTAGAAACAATATAGTTGTACATCATTGCATCTTAACAGCCTTTTCCAGTTATATCTTCCTGCATCCCACTGCATCTCAATTGCATCTTCCATTTGCATCGTCAGAGCATCCCAATGCATCTTGACTGCATCTCATAGAATTATAGAATCCTAGAGTTGGAAGAGACCTCAAGGGCCCTGATCCAGTCCAGCCTCTTTCTGCCATGCAGGAACTCTGAATCAAAGCATCCCCATTGACAGAGGGCCATCCAGCTTCTGCTTAAAGACAGCCTCCAAGGAAGGAGACTCCATTGCTCTCCAA
>NC_056531.1:16556096-16608678 GCF_019175285.1 Sceloporus undulatus | reverse complement strand
GGGGGCCGTCTTCCTTCGCCACCTTGCAAGGCAAGTCTCCTTCATGTGGGTCCTCAAAGGGAAAGGCCACATGCTTGTTCTGCAGCTCATTGTGTTCCAGGCCCCTCTGTCGGCGGGACTCCCGCTTCTCCCGGCTGCTCTTCTGAGAGGGCCGAGGGGACTGCTTCCCGCCTTCCTCGTTCTCAGTGCCATCACTGTCCTCCACCTGCAGCTCCAGCCTTTGGTCCAGCTTCCCCTCAGGTTCTGGAGTGACAGACCCTTCTGAGATGGGCTCCTCTGGTTGGCTCAGGCCATTCTCTTCCACGAGCAAATGCTGCTTCTCCTCTTCTTCTCGCTTTTTATCAGCAATCATTTGATGAAACCTGTATTAAAGAGGGAGGGATGGGGAGGGGAGAAAGCCATTCATTCAGGGAAGGCAAAGAGACATACTGAGTGGCACAGCTAACAGCTAAAGAACGCTAGGTAGGGATGTTATTCTTCACTAAGTTTCTTCTTGAAAGCAGCAATGAGGAACCACAAAGTTTTTTTTAAAAGAGCTATTTGCAATTCAGGACTTATTCTGCACAAAATTTGCTTGTGGCTGGCTTTATGCAGAAAACAGCATTTTCAGCACTGAAAATAATATTTTAGTGTAGAAATATTAATTTCTGTTCATAAAGTGCTGTTTTTATGTCAATCAAAAACAAACCCTCATTTATTTATGGGATTTATATCCTGCCTTTCTCCCAAAAGGGGACCTGCATTTTCTGAGCAGGAACTAACATTTCTGTATTGAAATATTATATTCAATGCAAAAATGATGTTCTCTTAGCAAAACAACCATGTGCAAATTCTTCACAGAATAAGCCCCAAACTGCAAAAATTCTCATCAGTCCAGGATTCTTCTCGTCAGGGTTTCTCAACACTAGAGTATGTTTTTCTGCCATTTCCCACATATTCTTTCCATCCTTACCCACAGGACCAGAAGGCTGCAGTAGAACTTCCATTTCCTGAAATCTGTCCAGCCACCCCTTCTGGACACCCCAAAGTATCATCTTTCTGTTCACAGCAGGAAGTTGGACTAGATACAGTTTATGTCTGGTACATTAGATTCATTATTCACTGAATTTTCTCTACCAGCAAAGGACATGACAAATGTGCATAAGGACCATCTGACTGCAACTCCACATTCCTCTTTACCTCTAGGTTCAAAATACAGGTTGAGTACAACTCCTTGTATTGCTCACCTCTTGCGCTGGAGATATCCCCGGGCCAGAGCTTGAAAGAGGCAAATCTTCTGTCTGTGCTGTTGGAAAGATTTCTGCTGTCTGTACCCCCGCCATACAGACTGGATGTAGACAGCAGCATTCTTCCTCTCCAGTGCCCTCCGGACACGATAGGAATGCCAACAAGCCTGCAGTCAAAGAAGTACAGCTGGGAAGCAGCCCATAAGCCAGGCAGTGAATCTCAGCCTCAGGGCCAAATCCAACTCACTGGGGCTTCCCCAGAGGCCCCATCTCCTTTTCTGTGACATCACGGTCTGTATGCTTCTTGGGTTTTCCATCATCTTCTCTCCCTTCCACCCCACATTCTAAAGCCTAGCAGTGCCTCTCCTAAAGCTTAGTTACTGGCTGAAAGAGCTTTTGGCTAAAGAACGCTGGTAAATTGTTAGCCTCTTTTCAAATTGGACCCCAAGAACTCCAGTAAAACTGAATTCAGACCTCAGCTTGAAAGAGGCAACGTATCCAAGGGGAAAAGACTGAGGTAGAGAGACATAACAGTGGTAGCAGGGCCTGTACCTGCAAAGTGAGGACTGCCTGCTGAGTCCGGAGGAAACGCCTTCTGTCCAGCACCATCCGCAGCCAGCTCTGGAGGACAATGATCTTGCGGATGACCTCTTTGTGGAGAGTGTCCTGGAGCACTTGCCGTGCCACCTCCTTCATGAACACCTGGGGGACAGGAATGGTGCCTTTCTTTCACTGACAGTGCTATCATTCTGTCCTTTTCCCTTCCTTTACAACCCGGCATTTGTAATGGGGCCTGTGGACATTCTGTGCCAGGCTGGGATAACTGGGGAGGAGGTGGGGTGGGCAGAACGGGCACAAAGACAGGCAACAATAATCAGTGATAAGGAGAAGAGGATGGGTCCCCACTCTGAGGATCTTACAATCTAAGGCTGCATCTACACTGCAGAAACAATCCAGTGTGACACCACTGTAATTGCCATGGACCTGGGAACTGTACTTTTATGAGACACTGAACCTTCTCTATGAGAGAATTCTGGCACCACAACACACTACCATTCCCAGAATTCCACAGCATTGAGCCTGGCAGTTAAAGTGGTGTCAAACTGGATTATTTTTGCAATGCAGATGCAGCCCAAAATGCTAGGCAGCGGAAATAAGAGAAGAACCAGAAAGAAATGGAGGCAGGAGTTATCTGGGAACAATCAACATTTTTATCTATTTCAGAGATTTCATTACAAGGGAAACTCAGGGGAACTGCTTGAAGGAGGCGATCTTTGGACAGAAGAATGTAATGAAGACAGAGGAGTAGAGAGAGCAAAGTGGAGGAGTGATTTTATGGTAAAGACAAGGGATTTTGTGCTGGGTCTTGAACTGTCAGGAAGTCAGCTTTGAGATTTCAGAGGAGGCATCTTCACCCACTGTATTTTACACACACACACCATGATAGAAATGAATGCTATTATATCCCACCTTTTTGCTCACTATGGAATCTGAGATGGCTTACTTGGGGGCCCGGTGGGAGGTGCTTTCCCATCCAGGGACTGACCAGACCCAAAGCTGCTTAAGATTCAGCCACAGGGCCACATCATGTGTCTTAGTCCTCAAAGCCCCCAAATGCAGCAAATCCCATTGGTGGGAGAAGAATATACATGAAATAAACAAAAGTGCTACAGAAGAACAGAGCTGTACCCACTCTAAGAACACTGCTCAAAAAGGCAATAAGTAGGAGAGCCAGCATGGAGTAGTGGTTTGATATTGGATTACGACTCTGGGATCCAATTCTCCAGTCAGCCATGAAACTCACTGGGTGACCTTGGGTAAGACATGCTCTCAGACTAAGGGGAAGACAAGGGCAAACCTCCTCTGAACAAATCTTGCCAAGAAACCCCCATGAGAGGGTTGCCTTAGGGCCACTATAAGTTGGAAACTACCTGAAAGCACCTGAAAGCACACAACAACAAGAAGGACTCAGGGTTCAGTCAAGGCAGGGAGAAGTGGTTCTGGTGATGGCCTAATGCTGCCTTCCTTGACCTGAGTGAGTTGGGACTGCCACTTCCATCATCCCCAGCCAGCATGGCCAATGGTACCAAGTTGGGGCAAGCTGGGTTGGCGTTCTGGCACCTGAAGAGACAGAACTGTTTTGTTGTTCCGACAGACCTTTGTCTTTCCAATTTGGTAGCTGCTAGTGTCCAACTGCAACTTAGTCAACAGGGCACAGATCTCCTCCTTGGAGGCTTCCGCATTCTTAGGTAGGATCACTTGGAACTGGTCTATGAAATCCTGGGAAGGCAAAAAGGAAGCAGATTCAGCAGAGGGCTCTAGTCCAGAGAGTCAAAAAGCTATGATGAATTTGTGAAATGTTAGCCAGCATTTTAAAAAGCCCTCTGTGGCTTATGGAAAGCAGGGACAATAATAGCAGCCCACTCAAAAAGACTTCATGTAAAACTACGACAAATACAATTACATCTCCTTTAGTGACTGAACCGTTCTTCTTCTCTGGCTTTCAAGAGAAGCCTGGTTTGGCTCTGCTTGCAAATAACCACCTGTGTGCTAGTGGAACAAACTTGTAAAAAGAAGGCGGTGGGTAGCTTACAATTAGTTAATTGTAGATCAATTAGATTTGTCCCCTTTACCCTGCATTTCTTCTTAAGACAGTTATCTGCTTAAGCTAAAAAACCCCAACAGGTGTGTTTGGCTCCTTGGTGTTCCAGCACAATGATTAAAAATGACCAATGACAGCAAGGAAGAAGAGAGGCTGATGGCAACTAGCTCTTTTCTTGCTGCCAGCTCAGTATCACATACTACTTGTATTGTAATAGTTTACTGTATTTATATCTCTGTCCTTCTGACAAAGCTCGTGACAGCTCCACAGATTGCAGGGGAGGAGAGAGTCTTAGCCCAAATAAGCCTGGCCAAGGTCTTGGGGAGGTGAAAGGGAAAGTTCAGGTTATGCAACCACCTTTCCTCCTCTGGGCCTCTTGTGTGTAGCTGTTGTTGTACAACTGCAGTTCAGAGCTCAATAATACCTTGAAGTTAAATTTGGCACTGTAGCCAGATTGTCGGATCCGCACAGTTTCCAGCATGCCTGTGTATCTCAATTGCTGGAGCACCAGCCGTTCGTCAAAAAGCAGCTCCCGCTGAAAGGCATAAAGAACAAAAGATCACGCAGGGCCCTGGGCAAGCCATCACCACCACTGGCGATTTCAGAATTAAGCTCCATCTTTGTGAATAATGTGCTGTGATTATTTTCTACCAGACAGTAAGTGATTTTAAAACATTTTGATTGGTGAACGACACATTCCCAGCTATCTGGGCAGAGTATCTTTCAAATAAAGTGTTAACCATCATTGAAGCCATATATTTGCACAACTATGGTGTTTGAAGTGGGGAGAGGTCAAGCACTATCACAGATGAGGAGTCCCTCACCAACAATAGTGCTCAATGGCAGTGCAAGGAACATCTCTTCCACAATGTCCAAAGACAGTGAAATATTTTTTCTTCTTGAGACACATTGGATTGTACCTATGCAAACCTGCCACTTTAACCAGCTCACTAATCAAATGCAACAATGATAACTGACTCTAATCTGCCAACAGCCAAAGATAAAGCTCACACTGACCCCATGGGGGAAGTTTTGATCTCCACTGACCTGACTTAAGGCACCTCACCAAGATTTTGGGCCTGTCAACTTTTCCATCTCCCCCAAAGACCCAGAAGGATAATGCTTCAGGTTCCCATGCATGTCTTGTGTGCCCAAGAAGGATTTTGGTGTACAAGACTGCCACATATCTCCAATGCATATGATTCCAAGTATGGATGCCTTCTCACCTTTTCAGAATTGGATCGGATGCAGCGGATAAAGAAGGGCTCAGCTCTTCCCAGCGTCTCTAGCAGCTTGTTGAGGGAAGTCTGAAATGAGTCACACAGAGGAGGGGATTCATGAGGTGCCGGTCCCCCGGCTTGAGTTGGTCCTTGTGGTTGCAGAAAAGACCCTTACAGGATCTCTTCCACAAAGCAAGACACCTGTGAGGGGCTTAGATGGACAGTGAGAAGGCAGCCAGTTTTTATGGCAGAGCAGTTTCCATCTCAAGCACTTTGAGTCCACAGTCTCCTGCCAGCAACTGAGTTTGCACAGTGGAAAGGGGTCATCGGCATTTACTGCCTTTACAGAGGTGTAAAGAAAACCTCAAGCACCTTCACGTTCAAGCCAAGGTATCTGCCTTGACTTTAAAAAGTTTGGGGCCAGAATCCACCCAGAACTGCATTCTTCCTAGGCAAGCATGATGGAGCATGGTACACTGGAAGTCCTCCAATGGGTTCCACTACTGCCTGAGAAAGAGTGGGTAAGGGGTCTCCATAGCTGCACCATCCTCCTTAAAGGTGGCAGTGGGAGTAAACCCACTTTGCTTTAAGAGGCTTTTTAAAAAATCCTGATTGTACTGTGTCTCAGCTGCTGTTTTAAACTGCTGTCTAGGTTTTCCTTGTTAATTTGCTTCTATGGGTAGAGAAGGAGGTTGGTTCCCGGCAATCACTGATAGTAATGGCTTTAAGCTAAAATAAGGTGGTATTCTGGGTCCTGCCCTTTCCTCTTTCACCTCACCCACTACAGGCATGTGTCCTTGATCTTGCTCTCCATAGTTCCAAACACTTCCCAGCAGAGACATACTCAGACAGGTGTGGCTGCACACAGGCCCCAAAGTTGGCAGTTGGTGGGGAGCAAGCCTGCCAGCCTCCTGAAACAGAAGTGGCTCCCTATGGATCAGGGCGAGTCTCCCCTGGCATCCTCTTACCTGGAACTGAGCGCTGATACTGGGGGGCTTCTTCTTCTTATGCAAGTGCAGGAGGGATTTTGTGGTCCGGTCATGCAACGTCATGCTCACAATGAGCTTTAGGGACTTTGAGTCCAGCAAGTTCTGCAACCGAGGGGAATTGACTAGGCTTACGACCACACAATGACTGAGCTACCCACAAGAAGCCCGGCCCTGAAATCACATCCACCCGACATCCTGAAACATGAGAGTTTCATTTGTGCCCACTCATGTGCTTGCTGTGTGTGGCTGTTTTGTTGCCAGCAAAGGTGGTAAGGATGAGGGCAAGTGAACAATTGGAGAGAATGGTCAAGAACTACAATTTTGACAAACTAGTTGCCCTCCTTTCTGCTTTTCATCACTTCTGACTACCTGAGTATGTTTTTGGTAATGTTTCATAAAGAGCTAGTGTTTTGTTTTAAAAGAAAGCTGAGATTCTCAGTTGCTCCATATCGGGACCTCCACTTATCCTGCTGCTATGGCACCAAAGTTACTACCACCCTTGCTGACGTGCTGTTACTCAGACACCATGTGTCAAAACTCAACCACTTCACAGGCATTATTTGTAAGGTTCCTAGAGGCACATGTGTATACTGTAATATAAAAATAATTGATTAAACAAAAGTTCAACATGTAGTTAAACATGATTTGGTGTGCAAAAGTTAATGTTTATGGAATTTCAAGGCTTAGTTGCTATTGTTACTTGTTATTTAGGTCTTCCAGATCTTGACTCCAGCACATCCCACTAACTCTTTCCCTGTCTCTTCATAATCTTAGCTGAACCTAAGTAGCTGTCCTAACTGACGCAAAACATAAACTCCTTCATTTCCCATTTCACTCCAGTCTTCACTATCTTTCCTCTAACCAACTAATTCTAATTTCCATCCCCAACTGAGTGTAATAATAATAATAATAATAATAATAATAATAGTATTTATTTATAACCTGCCTTTCCCTGTGTTGGATCAAGGCAGGTAACAGCATATAAAAAGAGAAAACAATAATATCAAAAGTATTCAAATTGGTCTGAAGAGAAACAATTTAGGCACGCGGAGAGTGAAATTAGGGGATCAATTTGGGAAGGCCCACCGGAAGAGATCTGTTTTTATTGCCTTCTTAAAGGCCTCGAAAGATGTTAGTTGGCAGATCTCATCCGGCAGATCTTTACAGATTTTTGGAGTGGCAGCAGCAAATGTCCTCTGGGACGTAGTCACTAGTCTAGTTCTCCGTGACTGTAGTAGGTTCTTCCCTGAGGACCTGAGAGCGCAGGAAGGATTATATGGGAGGAGGCATTCCCTCAGGTAAGCTGGACCCAGGCCATGTAGGGCTTTATAGGTAATAACCAACACCTTATACTGTGCCCGGAAGCTAATAGGCAGCCAGTGTAGGGATTTTAAGATAGGTGTGATAGAATCAAACTTGGAACTCCCAGTCACCAATCTGGCTGCCATGTTTTGGACCAGTTGTAGCTTCCAAACATGGCATAAGGGTTGCCCCATGTAGAGTGCATTGCAAAAAATCGAGACGAGAGGTTACCAGCGAATGTACAACCGTTTCAAGGTTTTCCCGTTCCAGGAAGGGGCGTAACTGGCGTATCAGCCGAAGCTGATAACAGGCACTCCTGGCTGTCATGTCAACCTGTGACGACAGGTGAAGCAACGAGTCAAGGAGCACCCCCAAGCTACAAACACAGTCCTTTAGGGGAAGTATGACCCCGTCCAGTACTGGAGAGCTTATCACCATTTCTGGATTAGGATTGCCTATAGTGAGTACCTCCGTTTTATTTGGATTCAATTTAAGTCTATTTCCCTCATCCAATCCATTACCGACTTCAGTCAGTCATTCAGAAGAGAAATGCCATCCTTGGTCACTAAAGCAGTCTGAGACATGGAGAAACAAATTTGGGTGTCATCAGCATACTGATAACACCCCGCTCCATGTCTCTGGATGATCTCACCCAGCAGCTTCATGTAAATGTTGAAGAGCATTGGCGACAGTATCGCGCCTTGAGGGACACCCGATTTGAGCTCCCTGTTGGCAGAGCAACTTTCACCAAGCGACACCATCTGGAATCTGCCCGACAGATAGGAACAGAACCACTGCAAAGCAGTGCTCCCAATTCCTAACTCTCTTAGGCGTTCCAGAAGGAAACCATGGTCTAACTCTATGACATCGAAGGCTGCTGAGAGGTCTAAGAACACCAACAGGGCCACACTTCCCCTGTCGATGCACAGATGGAGATCATCGACCAAGGCGACCATGGCAGTCTCCACTCCGTATCCTGGCCTGAAGCCAGTTTGAAATGTAAGTCTTGGCCCTGGCTGACTCATACCTCCCGCTCTGACACGCCAGTCTTTGTCAAAACCTATCCAAGCACTCAGCCAATCCTCTGTCATCCCCAATCTTCCATGGTTTCATCCTGCTCCAAAGAGATCACTTACCTTATTATGTATATTTATATCACATGCATAACCATACTTTACCTTCCTTCCTCTAACATAATCAACTATATTCTTTTTTACAAAAGTCCAGAACTTCACATTCTGCAAGCTTGAGTGCTGTGTTTGCAGATGTACCTAACACCCACGCTCTCTCTTCTCTACCTGGTATTCTTCTGAATCTCTCAGCTGTGTGTATGTACAGTGGTCATCCACATTTGATGGGGTTAGGGGTGCAGGACCCCCATGAAGGTGGGAAAAGCACAAATAAAAACACATTTTTTTAACCTGAGAAAACACCTCTCTAGGAATCTATAGGTCCTCTAGTGCAACTCCATGATCAACATCTTCTGGAAGCTGACCAGAGAATTGACTGCAGGCCCTAAAAATGCCTAGAGAAGTCATGCTAGAGGACCTAGAGACAATCTGTGAACAATCAATCTGTGAATAATCAAATCTGCAAAAATCAAAGCCACAAATGTGGAGGGTCAACTGTAAAAAATTGAGTATGGTCAAAGATCAACACACTGAGTTGTGTGTTTTGTGTATAACTGGTGACACTGGACAAGATTTTGAGTCTCCTGGAACTATGGCGTGTTACAGACCGCCCAAAACGGGTGGTCTCACGCTGCTGCCGGTTGCAGCGCAGAGGAGCCCCAGCATCCAAACCACACAGCTCCTCTCCGCTGCAAATAAGAAGCGCCAAAATGGTGCTTTTCTTTGCGGTGCAGTTATGACGCCACGTGACGTGGCATCATATGTGCCGCGTGACGTGCGGACGCAAAGCATCCGCTACGTCAAGATGGTGCCCCCGTGTGGAACGGGCGCCGCCATTTTGTATGGACTCGGTCCGTATTAGGGTTAGGGGCGTCTAACCCTAGTACGGACCCAGTCCGTACTTAATGCCCGTCTGTAATGGGCCTAAGTTAGCCTATTTTGTGGTGTATATGTATTTTGCAGGACATTTAAAAAAAAATCACAAACATGCTTGTTGCCGAATATTTATCTGTGAAGTAGTAACGCTTACCTTTGGGATGATCTGCTTTTGTTTAGTACCTCTACTTTTCCTGTGGAAACATTAAGCATTACAGGAGAAATAAAATGCTCCGGGGGTTGCAATTTTGTTAGTTCAGCAAAGCTACTCCTTGCCAATTAAATCAAGCCAAGCAAGCCAGAGCAAAGTGATGGATCAGCAATTTGAAATGGCTGGGGGAGGGGAGTGAGGATGCTGAAGGCAGTGGAACATCATTGATTTTGCAACTGAGCCCCTGTTGCCAACTCTTGCAGTTTTGTTGGGTGTTTTATTCTTGTTTTTCTTTAAGTTCCAGCTCTTTTAAGAAAAATCAGTTGGAATTTCAGATTTTTAAAGAAATAAAAGAAAAAAATCAATAAAGCCATAGACTAGGTTGGTAGTGTGAGAGAAACAGGACTCCCATTTTCCAGAACTATAAACAAAAATAGTATCATGAAAACAACGTCTGGTTTGCCCCATCCTCTAATACCAGTTTCGATGGTAGATGGATCGAGACTGGGCACTGCCACACAGCCCTATTAGGCACAACCATTTTGAGAGGGGATTAGATGAATTCCTGGAGACTAGGGTACCAAGTCAGGATGGCTGTATATTGGGCCCTGCATCTAATATGGTATGCCTCTCAATGTCTATTGCTTTGCTGGGGAGTGCCAAATTGAGGGAATAGTTGTGCTCTCCTTGTTGAGCTTCCCATCGGAGCATCTTATCCAGAAGGCTGGAGCCAGATGTTTCCAGTACAAGCAACACCCTCACCAGAAACTAAAAGCCTACATGCCCCCAAGCAATAGGCAGCCTTATAGGGGGAGTCCATTTCTTTGGTATCATCTCATTCCTATGTTGGAAAAATCAGCCAGCAACATTCCCATGAGGGATATGCCTCCAAAGGGAGTATCTGGACTCGTTCTATTAAAACATTACTGGAGGAGGGGATTGCAATTGGTTCTACATGCTGAAGGATCCAGGTTTAAGTCCTTGTACCTTGGGCTGAACAGATTCCCAGGCAGCATGGCAAAGAAAGCATCGCCCCACTTTGGCTCCAAGACTTGGGGCAACTGACATTATAAGAGCAGACAGGTCATAAATAGACATCTCTGGTACAGTCCAAGCCAGCTTAGCACAGTCCTATGTGCATGCCTCCACAAATCCAAAATGTGCTTGAATAGCGGAAGCCCAGCTGGGGTGCATTTTGGGCAAACAGGAAGAATCAGGTGTTTAGTGTGGTCAGCACAACTGAAGAGGTGCACACATAGGCTTGGGGGGGCACATACACAGAGCTTGAAAGCAGTTCACTGAAAATCAACTCCAATTTTCAACATTTTAAAAAAAATTCTGAGGCCTGCAACTTACATTTGTAAGCTGCCTTGAGTATCATGAGATATAGAAGATGGTGGGCAATACACATTTTTGAAATAAGGAAGTAAACATGTAAGGGATCTCTGCTGAGCAGCAGGAGGAAGGAAGCCCTGCTGTTTTTCCCTTTCTCAGTGCAAAAGAAAGGGACACCCACCTCTTGCCACTCTTTTATTGGGCTATGACTCCCAGAATCCTTGGGAGTTATAGCTCCCCAAATAGTAATTGTTCAAAGCTGTACTCATATGGCTCACAGAAAGGCAGGGCATGGCTGTCTCTTGCTTCCACCAAAACTGAGTGTGTGTGTGTATATGTGCGTGTGAGAAAAGTGTCCTTCGCTGTTCAGAAGATATCCCTGAAGTTGCTCCCCCCCCCCTTAAAATGCAGTTCAAAAGAGTGAGGAATCCAACACTCCTGTGAAAACTCTGGATGTGCTGGAAGGGATGACAAAGAGCAGATGGACAGAGAAGCCAAGCCAACATGGATGCCCCTGCCACCTGCTCAGTTTCTGTGGGTAAACAGGGCTCACCGCAAGCCAAAAGGCACAGCCTGAATGAGTCCTCTCATGCTCATCAGGTGCTCTCTGGAGTTCAGAAACCCACTGGAACATTTCTACATTTTCTTCACAAGAAAAATATACTCCAACTCCTGAAATGGTGGAAGTTAGCCCCCCTCACATTACAACAAGGATGCAATACAAGCGCAAGAAGAGTTGCAGACGTTTGCTTGGCTCTGAATTGTCTGATCCGCAGAGATTCTGCTCTATCCAATTTTGCAAAGCAATGGAAGCCTGAACCCCTTGCTCACCGCACCCCAAAACTCACAGGAAGTGGCAACAGGGAGGCTGAAACCGGCTGAGTGACTTCAGGAGTTTGCAGGGATCTTCACCCTGCCAGGGCAGTCCCTTGATACTCCTGACTATTTGTTCATGCAAGTCCCTGAGACAGGATGGACACACACATAACACAACACAAGGCACACACACAGACAGAATGAGAAAGCCATGAAAGAGAATCACCAGGGGTTAAACAAGAGGAGGACCCTTCATTGTCTTTTATGCCCTAAATATGACGGAAGGGTAGTCTTTTTTCCAGCTGACTTTGTCCTAAAACACAGTAGTTGCAAAATGGGGAAGAGGTGTGGCTGTGATGGAAGATGCATTATTGTTTTGTTGTTGGGGAACACAGGAAACAACAGCTGTGTTTACTGAGATTGTTTGAAGAATATGACTAACTAATCCCCCCAGTTCCCCTGACTGGCTAGGGTGCAGGGGAGACGCAGGCCATTAAAAAACCATGGATGGGGAGCCATGGCTGCCTACCTTTTGGGCAAAGGGTGAAACACCAGGATATACTTCTGCTAAGCCAAAGCACACGTTTTGGAAAGTAGTAAAGGGCCCTACCCACCCACATGCCTTTGAATTATATCAACCCAGACACTATGACAAAAAAGGCTGTGAGGATGCACAACAAATTACTGTCATTCAGGTAACAAATTAATAAATTATTTTTTAAAACTTTTCTGGTATGATATTTCGATCTACAGCCTGCTCATCCAGTGGCCCCATGTGCCTGGGTCTATACAAACTGGTTGCAACATACTGCTTGGGAACCAAGATGGTTAAAGCAAAGGGCAAGCACAGAATGGTCCTCTAGGTGTGTCTGAATTTCAGTTCCCAGTATCCCTCATCACTAACTATGCTGACCAGGGCTGGTGAGAGCTGTTGCTGCCCAACAACTCATAGAGGGTCCTCTTCTGGGTCAGAGCATTGAGCTGGGACTTGGGAGATCCTGGCTGTAGTCTTGAATTTTGGAAGCATTCTGAAAAAGCAATGCTGCCATTATCTTCATTCAGCATTTTCAGTGTCTCAGTGCCATGTTAAACTCTCAAAGTCAGCCTGGAAAGATCCCCTAACTGACTGGCATCACCAAGCTTTACCACCACAAAGCTTGCCTTGGTAGAAAGAACTTACCTTTGCTACCCTCCAGAAACCAAGGAAGGAAGGATGGAAGGATGGAAGGAAGGAAGAAAGAAAGGAAGACAACAGATGTGTAAAGGTCATTCCTGGGCAGAGGAATATTTTTGTTTCTTTCTGAGATGGCATCAGTGGCCAATGGATCGTTTGGTTTTTCCACAGTGCCCACAGTTCCTCTAAATATTCTGTAGCCCAGTTAGAGCTTTGCATTGCCAAGACAACTCAGGACAAGGGAACACCACAGCTCTTAATGGCTGGAATAGATTGACTTGTTTCAGAATAGAACAACTGTGAGCTTCAGTTCCTGAAGTTACAACAGAAGTGTCTCCTTTTAAAATCTTAACCATTGAAATTCTGGTTTTCTACACCTGTCAAGCCCAGAAGGTCTCTCTGCCCAGGACTGTGGCCTCCCTGGGCAACGACAACACACTCCTCTGACTCCCCCCACCACTTACTTCTTGCTTTCATATGAAGCAATGATGTCTTCAAAAGCGTTTATATCAAAATCCTCAGAGCAATCAAATGAGAAATCAAGCACTGAGCAGCTGCAAAAAGGGGAACATGCAGAGATGCTAAATAAATAAAGAGAGCAGCGCTGACAGGAGAGGGCAAGGGGGCCAGGCACATCCTCCCAGCACCTCCTCCTCCTCCTCCACACACTCCATAAGCAACTAGAATTGTGTTCCTGAGCACCCTGGGAACAATGTGGCATGCTAAAAAGGAGCACAAAGGAAATCAAAGAAGCAGCAAAAACAAACTGTATGTCTAGAAGGTACAGGTACTTAAATGTGACCCATTGATTGGTTAGATTTTTCACTCTGACTCCCTTTTAAGAGACTATGAACATCCATCAGATGACACTTATTTAATGCCTTTCTCACAGGATGCTGCCTTCTAAAACCTCTAAAACCAAAAGGAAGAAAACTTTTAAATAGAACAAATGCTTTACTCACATAGAGTGTTATGCAGATTTCAGTGATTAATGAACTCAAAACTCATTGGTTTTGTCTAAGTTTTTGGTTTTTTTTAAAAAAAATCTGTCAATGGCACTAAGGCAACAGAAAACTCCGCAAAAGAAGAAGAGGAGTTCTTACACTCAGCCCATCCAGATGCTTTGAACTTCAGCTCCCCAAATCTCCGCACACTGGCCATACTGGTTGGGTCTTCTGTGAGCTGTAGGCCAGAACATCTGGAGGGCCAACTGTTGAGAACCACTGCACTAACACATGGTCACAGCCCCAACCTTCTCACTTCTGTGATGACATCCTGGTTGGCGACTATGAAAAACATAAAAGCAGTCGGGGGGATCTGGTCTGATTAAAATTGGGTAAAATCAGGAGCTGGGGCTGATGGGTTTTATTAAAGGCTTGTCCTCCACCCCCATAACTCAAACCCTAGCTAGGGAAAAAGAAAATGGTATGTATGTGATCACAGTTTAACCTAGACGCTGTACGACTTACAGAATTCATTTATCTGTGCAGTCTTTCTAAAAGCTTAGATTATTTAAACAAGTAGGGGAGGGAAAGGAGAAGCGGTTCTCATCCAGACACAGCAGCAAAAATGCTAAGCCAACTTCTGTAATGCAGGTAGCAGGCATGTCTTTGGAATGGGAACTCTTAGTCCCTTCACACAAATATTATCATAACATTGTTCTTGCATTCTCTATCTTACCAGCTAGTCTTTCCAAACAGAACTTTTCCCTAGGGTGATACAGCATTTTTTTTATTGCAACTCTTATTGTTTTAAGTACTAATTCTGAAAAGGCATCAAATAAACAAACAGAACTTCAAAGCAGCTGCTGTAATACAAAAAGCAAATCCAGAAGCAATGCCAATGCAAAATCTCATTTCCTATTCAAAGGGCATGGCACAAGAAAGTTAGATATAAATAAAACAGAAATGGGGGAGGGGGAGTGTAAATGTGTCTCCTACCGATAAACTCTCTCAATTGGAGTGTTGGCTTGCTGGAGTTCCCCCAGGGGTATCCTTGGTCCATGTCGTACCACTCCTACTTGAGAAGAGGGGAGCCAAAACAAAGAACTGTTAGCACTTGATGCTGGAAGATTCTGTGTTGCTTTTAGATTCAGCTACAGGGCTATGTGAAGTCCTGCATTAATCTGCTCAGAGCCAGGGCCTTGCTTTTTCCAGTCTCAGTGGCTCCCACTGCGATGACATCTCATGAACAGGTAAGGTGAGAGGCAGGAACCACTTTATTTATGATCAGCCTCCTAGACCGCTGAGATCAGTATTGCCTTCTCTGACACCCAGCTGCTGTCCAGCAGACAAAGGCATCTCCTGTCACCTAGCATCCTAAATTCTTCTAACTTAAAGATGTGGAAATGTTGGCCTTCAAAATGCTTTAGACCTCACCTCCTAGCAGCTGCAGATCAGCATGACTGGTGGCAAGGAACTATGTGAGCTGCAGTCCCAAATGCCTGGAAGACCTCCTGTTTTCTATCTGAAGAGGTTGGGGATCAAACCGGGGGCTTTCTCTATGCACACAGAGCAGCTGGCTCCCCTGATAAACTATGATCCCTCCCCCTGGGTCTCCTGTCACTGCCACTCTTCACACTTGCTCACCTGCTGTTTTCTGTGCTCTCTGGCGACCAGCTTCTGCAAAAACAGCCATGGCCCGGATGGCTGCGCGCAGGGTGGCCCACCGGAAAACAGCCACAGGGTCCATCCCAATGAGTTCGCGCACGTACGCGCTGTCACTGCCCCTCAGCAGGGCAACAATATCTGGCCTCATGTAATCCATGTTCTTTTCCCTGAAATCCTGAAGGGAAGAGCCACAGAAGCACAGCAAAGGGTTAGGGCAATGATGGTGAACCTTTTTGAGGCCAAGTGCCCAAACTGCAACCCAAAACCCACTTATTTATTGCAAAGTTCCATGTCCTTCTGGCTTTCTAGTAACAAACTCTGGCAAACTCTGTGCTAGGACAATGGCACATGTGTCCACAGAGAAGGCTCTGAGTGCCATCTCTGGCACGTGTGCTATAGGTTCGCCATCAATGGGTTAGGGGCTCAGGGACACAGAGGAAGTGGGCAGGTCCAGCAGCTTTTTGGCAAGGAACCTGATTGCTTCCTCTCCCAACTTCAAATAATGCTGGAATTTGGAGCTACCCAGTGGAGCCGCCCAGTTGCAGGTTTGAGCCAGAAAAGAGGCAGGAATTCTTCATGTATCCCATGCAACTAATTATGCAAAGCTTGGAAAGAATGAGTTACAAGTAATGCAAGTACATGTTAGAAGAAATGAGGATGTAACAAAGTTAGATTTCAAAAGAAATGTGAGCAAAATTACTTCTGGTGTAATGAATAATGCCTTCTAGTTACTTTTGAACATGATCAATGACTTGGAGGACAAAATTGGGGGCATACTTATCAAATTTGCAGATGACACCAAACTAGGGGGAGTAGCTAATACTACAGAGAACAGGATCAAAATTCAAGATGACCTGAATAGACTAGAAAGCTGGGCCAAAGCTAGCAAAATGAAATTCAACAGGGAGAAATGTAAGGTACTGCACTTAAGGTGGAAAAATGAAATGCACAGATACAGGATGGGCGACACCTGGCTGAATGAAACTACATGTGAAAGGGATCTGGGAGTCCAAGTAGAGCACAAGTTGAACATGAGTCAACAGTGCGACGCAGCAGCTAAAAAGGCCAATGTGATTCTAGGCTGCATCAATAGAAGTATAGTGTCTAGATCAAGAGAATTAATAGAGCCACTATATTGTGCTTGGTCAGGCCCCACCTGGAATATTGTGTCCAGTTCTGGGCACCACAATTTAAAAAGGATGTGGAGAAACTGTAGCCATGTGTCCAAAGGAGAGCGATTAAAATGGTGAAGGGTCTGGAAACCATGAAGCCCTATGAGGAAAGACTCAGGGAACTGGGGATGTTTAGCCTGGAGAAGAGAAGGTTGAGAGGTGATATGGTAGCCCTGTTTAAATATTTGAAGGGATGTCATATTGAGGAGGGAGCAAGCTTGTTTTCTGCTGCTCCAGAGAACAGAACAATGGACACAAGCTCCAGGAAAAGAGATTCCAGCTCAACATTAGAAGGAACCTCCTGAGAGTAAGGGCTGTTCGACAGAGGACACTCCTTCCTCAGAGTGTAGTGGAGTCTCCTTATTTGGAGGTCTTTAAACAGAGGTTGGATGGCCATCTGTCAGGAATGCTTTGGTTTGGATTTCCCGCATGGCAGGGGGTTGGACTGGATGGCCCTTGTGGTCTCTTCCAACTCTATGATTTTATGATTCTATGATCTTTTAAAGACATTTTTAGAAATACACTAAAGAGGGAGAAATATTATTTAATATATTGATTATATTTGTAACTCTACCTCTAGTATATATTATAATCATTGTAATTTAAGTGAATTTGATGCGTGGGAGGTAAGGTATAAGGACTTCTAATGGAATATAAATGTCACAAGAAAGGAAATGATGATGGAGAGAAAAAATCTGTTTAGATAATTCTGGTCATAAAGGGAAAGGAAGTAGGTTAAAAGAAACATAATTAAATGTAAACAGTAATGTGAAAGAAAAAGAAGGGATTAAGGGATTATCTAATATTATGTTGAGGTATAAAGATGTATAATGTACTATGCAATGAAAATAAAGTTTGATTAAAAAAGACATTTTTAGAGAAATTTGCAAGTTTTATAATTCTCTAAGTTTTTTTAAAAAAAGTAACAAAAAATTAGCAGTATAACAGGTTACTGTTTGAACCCTTCTACAAGTAACAATTTACTTCTAAGCCACTATGAGAAATTAGAAGGAAACATTACTCTGAAAATGTAACTTTGCAAAGCTTTGAATTTATTGAACTCACTACAACATGATAGCATTTAGCCTGAACAAACCTTAATCCAATTATTAGTCCCAGTCAGAGTAGAACCATTGAACAGATGGGGAAATGTCCACTTATCTGGATCCTAATGATTTCATAGAATCATGGATTCTATCCATGTTGAAAGAGACCACAAAGAACATCCAAGACTACACAATTAATTTTATTATTTATTCATTTCATTTGCGTGTTGCTCTTCACCCAAAGTGGGAATCGAGGTGGCTCCCAAAGAAAGTCAATTTAAAAACCTTAAGAAAATTTTAAAAGACATTTAAAATCTCCATATGATTGAATGATTCCACACACTTCCCCAGTTGGAACTTAGGGAATTAATGCAAGCCATAGCTTTTAGAAGGACTAAACATGTTTCATAGAAGAGAAAGGGAGGCTGACCAAAAAAACACCCATGGCCGCTGATGATGACATGTCTGGAGATACGCCACCTCTGACTGCCAGATGTCGGGGGGACAGGCAACTTTGTAGGGTACTGGGGAAGGAGGAGGGAGAGGCCATTGTGGGCTACCAAGGAAACCAAAATACTGAACCAGATTGATGGCAGCCTGATCTAGCCAGGCTCCTCTTGCACTTAGTCTCAATCAGAAGTTTTACTGCCAAATTGTAAACAAATCTGATTCCCTTTGGCCCCTGGAATCACATACTTTACCTTGATCTGGTATTTCACTTTGCCTGCAAAGTGTTGGATGATAAAAGCAGGCTCCAGGACTGGTGTCCCAATGAAGAACCTGTTGTCCTCATGCTGCTGCTTAAACTTGGCAAGGAGTGTCTCGCTGGTGGCATGTGGGAAGCTATAGTGACAAGAGCAGGGGAGAATGTTAGAGCCTGTCTTCAACAGAGCTGAGACTTAGAAGGCTACTAGTGCAGCAGCAGCCCTCTTGCTATGTTTTCTAGATTAAAAATGTATTTTTAAAAAGCATATATCCATGCAATTTACAATCAATAAACAAGGCATGGAGTCTATGTAAAATTACATAGACTTTCCTGTTTTCCTTGTGGGCTTTGCACTGAGGCAACTAGCAGCCCTTCTCTGAAGAGCATGCCAGACCAGATAGGCCTCATTTACTCAATAGCAATAGCAAGTACATTTCTATGCTGTATACTTAGTACACTTAAGCACTCAGATAGGTCATCCACTCTCCTGACACAATTTTTCACATTTTCATTCTAGCCCTAGCTAGCTGTGAGGGGCAGACAATATATTGGGGAGGACCTTACTAGTGTCCCACACCCAGCCACACTTAGCTTTAAACAACAGGCATGCATGCATCATGTGCCTTAGTTTACACCTTTCAGAGTAGGGTTCAGGAACCTGCAGATAGATGAAGATGGCCATCTTGTCCAACAGCTTTGCAGCTAAAAAGCCTGTGTCTCTAATCGGCAATTGGAGATAAGAGACTTTTCCATGCTTGTGGTCCATGATAAGAGATAATAGATTTTCCCTCCTCCCTGCAGCACTATACAACTTTATGGGATGGGGACACTGTGTTAAGTCCCTCAACCAATGCTGCACACACAACTCTGGAAAACATATCCCTTCACAGCAGCAACCTGGCTTTTTTTTGGAGGGGGAGCACTAAAAAACAAGCGAAAACCACTTTACTGGTTTCACTAAAGGCTGATAACCATGGAGGAGGGGACAATGTATGCAGGTGCATAGATGAGGAAAATGAAAATACCTGCAGCTGAACCAATATGGTCTGGACAGTTAAAGCACTGTGTGGAAACAGGTGTGACTCCACATTATCTGCTTATGTTGGTTTATTAAACACCCTGACACGCATGCCCTGGAACCATAAAAAATTTCTCACCCCTGCTCTGGAGCATGGCTGGTTCAGTCCCCCCAGTAACAATGGAGTCTTAGCCCAGCAAAATGCCAAGGCATAAGCTGTTATATCACAATATAAGCATTTGTCACAGTATGAACTCCCCCTCCTCAAATAATGTATCCAGAAGCAAGGTTACAGAAACAAAGAGCACCATGTCCTGCTTTCTAATTTGGTGTGTGTCAGGAGGTTGGGGGAGTCAAACTGACTGCACAGAAACCTTCTAAGGATACTCAAAGGCTGGAGTGGGACCCAAAGGCCCTCCCTCCCTTCCTCCCACATATGCAGGGGGCACAAATATTTGGCTCTTCACCTGTTGCCACCCTAATCCCAATTTTATCTCTTTTAGCGGTGCTAGATCCAGCTGCAATATGCCTCCCTCGGCTTCTCCTCTGACTGTCCCCTTACTACCTTGCCTTTAGCCTCTATTTAACTCCATGAATACTGTGCACCTGGTGGCCTCCCCATCCTCCTTTTGTGCCACAGTTACTAACTAGGCTTTCAGCTTGAAGGTTAGTGCTGTGTTTTCTGCTTTCATCTTTAGGTACTTTCAAAATAAACCAGTCCTTTCCCTCCTCCCTTGTTAGGGCTCTCCTCCACTACAGCAGCTAGATGAGCTTACTTGCTTTCTTCATCTAGCAGGTAGAAGAGGCCGGTAGGCTTTTTGCTGATCAAATGGATACAGGCCACGTTGTCTGTGTAGTCAATGTTGTGCCACGAAATCCCTTCGCTCTGGTATTCCTCCTACAAGCGAGGAAAAATGATCAAGTCATCCAAGGTGGCATCAATGTCATCATCGTCATCATCATCATCATCTTTATTTATATCCCACCCTTTCCCCAGTCTGGAGTTTAAGGCAATTTGCAACAGTTAAAACAAACACAGTTAAAAACTGACAGCATGGAAAAGTAAAAAAGCAATTAATCCACCATAAAATTATCAGCAGTTTAGGCAAATTAAAAACCACCACCACCACCAATAACAGTCTAGCACATTGTACAAGACCTGTTTCCTCTGACAATCCAGTTCTCAAAGGCCTGCTGGAATAAAAAGGTTTTTTACCTGCTTGCGGAAAGATAGTAAAGAGAGTGCCAGTCTAACATCTCTCGGGAGAGTTCCAGAGCTTTTTCTCCTGTCATAACCTATCTGCCCCACAACGGCAAACGCTAAAGGCACATTTAATCTGCCTGTGATTTCCCATTCTCAGAAATGGCAAGTGAAAGCAGTCACTAAATCTGCAGTCCCAGAGAGGACAACTCTTGTCCTGGGATGATAGTAATGTTCATAACTCCCTTAGTTGAGGATTGTTTTGATATGTGAGGCCCCCAGATTGCTCTCTACTTTGTGCACCGCAAAGGCCTGTTATTGGCACACCCTCTCCTAACAAGAAATTTGGCATGGATAACAATGGTTATATTCACCAGTTGTACTGGTTTTTTCTCATGGTTTTTATTTGTATGGGTTCTTTTTTTAAAAGGTTGCAAATGTATTCTTCAGAAAGGAGGAACAGATTGCGGAGCGCTTAGCAAATTATAAACTACCAGAGAAATCATAAATCCTACCTACAGCAATTACAGTGGGTCATTAGCACAATATTTTGGTGTAACATATGACCAACATCATGCCTTATATTTAATTTGTGGTCAAATGACAAAGAAACCTTCCTATTTCCTCTACTTCTTACCTGTTCAAGCTTGAAAATGTGCTGATTGAAGTAATACTGCAGCTGCTCATTTGCATAATTTATACAGAACTGCTCAAAACTGTTGGTTTTGAAGTCTTCAAAACCAAAGATATCAAGAACGCCAATGGATAGGCACTGTCAGGTGGGAAGAAAAAGGGAAGGGGGACAAAGTAGGGAAGAAGTCAGTAGGACAACCACATGGTCAAAGCTGAATGCATTTGCCTATAGGAAGGAAGAGAGTTCCTAAAGGTTACCCTGTCATGCTCCAAGTCGCTCTTTCCCTGTCTCTCTTTCTCAGTTTCTCTCTCTCACGCACACCCTCCACACGGGACGCAAGCCAGGCATCTTATGGGGGGATGGTTTTTCCTCCCAGGAAACATACCGTAACAGACTCTTCCATGTCCTTCTTGTTCAGAAGCGCATGGTTAATTCGCAGAACAATCCAGTCAAAGAGTGCACTGTAGAGAGACTTAGCCATGGAGTCACGAGCTGTGATGGCCTGCAGGTTTAGGGAGTGAAAACACACAGACACATAGTTCTCTTCTCAGTTTTCGGTCAGTCCTTTCAAACAATATGAACAAAGCTCGTTAAAATCAGTTAGTTTTAAAGTTGCTGTTAGATTCCTATCCCTATCCGTTTTATGCTGAAAAAGATGACACCAAACTGGAAGTAACAGAGTTTCTAAAAGTTACCCTGCCATGCTCCCAGTTTCAATCTCTCTGTCTCTCTTTCTCAGTCTTTCCCAGGAGTGAGTAACTAACATCTTTGAAGATAGGATCCAAATTCAAAATGACTTTTGTTGGGGTTTAGATGATCTGTTATTGGATGGTTTATAAACATGGTAAGCAAACCAAGTTTCTCATCCTATTCTGAAAATTGAGCCAGCCCTCTGGGATCTTCTCTTTCTAAGCTCTCCTTAGGAATGTAGACTCTAAGCACAAGACACCCACCTCACTGAGGCTGTATGGCAGGATCAGCTTGTCATTCACAGTTACTGTTTTTCTTTTTGTCAGTACCTCCACTAGAATTTCACGTTTCACCTGGAAAGAGAGGTGAGCAGAGAGAGAAGTGTCAGAAGAGCTGTTCCAACAGAAAGGAACATTCAGCAAGGTGCAACTGTTCCACTGTCCTTGGGAAACAGAATCCTCATATGGCTCGTTCACCCAATCCTCAAACAGCCGCACTGGTGAAAACCAAACATGTTTAGTCAAACACTTCAAGGCACATAATAATGATGATAATAATAATAATAATAGCAATTAATAAGGATTATAAAGCACTTTAGGGATCCAGGCAAGAATGTTGAATAGACAGCACAAGAGCATTAAAACGAAGTCTTGCTAGTCATCTCAATAACTTTCTATTCATGCATCACCTTTAGTTTTATTCAGAATTGGTATTTTCCCAAGGGAGCCTTGAAATGACCTTCATCTACCTCATGGACTGAAAGACAGATGGTCTCCTTCTCCTGCCTATTGTGGCTTGTGTGCTCTATTCAACACTCAAGTACCAGTGTATGTGTATGTGCAGCAGGAGTCTGTAGAAGCAGAGCCTAATGAAACACCCTCCCTGGGGAGACTAGCTAGTCCCCAGACCTTGCGTGGCTTTAAGCAATCTGGCTTCTTGAGAAGGAAAGAAGGCTAGTGTTACCCCCTCCCTATACACAGTCCTTAGCTGCTGCCTTTTATTGCATTAGTATTTTGTATTTGGTTTTTTACTGGTTTCATTTGAAAGTTATCTGGTTTGAGTTTATTCATAAAGAAAAACGGAACATACATGTTCAAGAGTGTGTGTGCTTTGAAGATCCCATCCCCATCTCAATTGCCTTGCTTTCCCTGCAAGACAATGCTGGCCTAAGGAGAAGGAGAAGCATACCTTGAGAAGTTCAGAGAGGATGTCTAGCACTTCAGGAGGTCCCACTTCAAGCCCCTCATCCCGACCTGCTGCCCTCTTCTTGTAGGTGATGTTTCCCAGGTAAAGAATAGCAGACAGCACTGAAAAGATTCTGGAAAAGGAAAGCACAGTCAAAGGTAAGAACTGATATCCTTTGTAGCAGGAGAATTTTTGTGCTGAGCTTCACACAGCCTTGCCCATGAGAAAGCATATAAGGGGGGAGCAAGAGTACACAATCTCACAAAGGCTCGTTCAATACAGCACATATGAAAGCAGGTCAGGGTCTCTCTCTCTCTCTCCCCTGCACCACTCATGTATAAATAAATAAAAAGTAATACCTTGTTTGCTTTTTTAAAACACATCGGGCACAGTAACAGTCCATCATGTTTCCTGCATTCAAATATCGCTTTTCCCTTAAAGATGTCTTAGCAGACATCTGAGGAAGCAGACCAAGTCTACAACCAAGCAGACCAAGTCTACGAAAGCTCATGCTACAATTCATGCTTCTTTTCCAGTTAGTCTTAAAAGTGCTGCAAAATCCTTTTGTGTACTGATAGTCCAGATTAACTCAGCTCTGTCTCTGAATTCTACTTAGCAGATGTATCTTCCATGATTTTCCTGCAACATCATCCTGAAAGGTTCTCCTGTGACAGCAGTCCTGGCTGTGTGTCTTTAACACAACATTCTATCCCCAGACATTTATCACAGACTTTTCTTCTATCAACCTTACACCTGTTCATGTGAAATGGGTTTGTGTACTCCTGAAAGAAGATGGGCAGGTGGACAGGAACCAAAAGAGACCAACTTACTGCTTCTTTGTTGCAGGAAGAAAACCAACCATCTCCATGGCTTGTTTTAACCGCTCAAAATCATGCTGGAGGTCTTCCCCATCTTCAATTTTCAAGTTATGCTATGAGAAGATTTTTTTTTAAATTAAAAATATATCCATGGAAAATTATTCTCTAATGAGACATGAACAGCATTGGCAGGACTTTGGACCACCTGCATTTTGGCTTTCCCTCCACAGCTGCCAGAGACAGTCAGGAAACATTTATGCAACTGTGGAAAATAACTGCCTAAATACACTTGTTTTCTTGTTCCTGTACTCTTTTCACTTTGTGCTGTGTCTAATTCTTTAAAAACAGGTAATACAGGGTGCATTACCGAACACAACAGCATTTAGTAGAAAGCAAGCTGTTAAACCTGACTTAACCTACTGTGCATGAAGCCTCCCTCACACTCACACGCTCACGCTAGTTAGAGGTATTAATTTCTGACATATTCTTTTTTGTTGTCTGTTCCTTGTAAACTCTGGTGAGTTTTATGCAAAAAGGAGACATATATAAATCAAAAAAAGGATAATTATAATTAAAGAAAGAAAGGCATGTGATGCTGAAGGGGGATGTGCATTAGTCTAGCTGGCTGCACTGAGGCAGGCAACAGCCATGAAATTCTATCCCTATCCAAACACATGACCTCTGGCCTCAAATATCTTCCCCCAACTTTCAAGTGGGAACAAAGGAGGCCTGTTTGGGGATCCTCTCCCCCACTCCCCCAGAGTGCAGCAGACACAACAGCGCCTTGCGTCTGTCCACCAAACTCACACAAGGAAGGCCTTTGTGTACCTGGTTGAGGTAGAAATAGTCTTCAGGCTGCTTGAGGTGGAATTCCTTACGCTCCTCTGCGCTGACACCAAGCAGCAAATAGTAAAAAACATGGTAGTTCCTGCAAGAACAAACAAACACAGACTCCTTATGACACTCTGACTCCCACCCTTTGGCTAACTTGGGCACCATCTTTAACAAGACCGAACGTCTATGGCTGAGGTCAGGCTCACCACATGGAATGCCAAAAGACACTTGAGGGTTGTAAGAACTCTCCACATAAAAACCTACCTATCCCTGAGGCCACAGTCTGGGAAGTGCATGCAGACTAGACTGATGAGCTATGACTAGAGATGGAGCCCTTTCAGTAGTGATGCCAATACACGCGAGCCCTCTCCTGACCATTTGCCAGGTTCTCTCTCTTTCTGTCCAAAGGCAGCCAGTGAAACCTTTATTTTAACAAAATCTTAATATTTAGAATTTGACATTTTTAGAAAGATCTTGAATTTTTAAATTCTTCATTTTAAATCTCTCCCTATCGCTATATATTCAAGCTGTGCTGCTCTTCTTCTTCTTTTTTAAGTATTTTAAGTTGTTAGCCATTTAACTGTTTTAAAGGGTGTCTGTCGCTTATTAACCGTTTTGTTTCATTTTCATTAACACTGAAACTCACTTTGATTAATATTGCAACAGAAGGCAGGAAGAACCCAAATACTAAATTTAAAATTAAAGAAAAGCCGATTTCAAATGGCCAGGACATATTATGTCCATGAATTTAAATCATAACTGTATTTGAAAATGGAAACCTCTTTTTATAATCACTATCACCAGCAGGAGGAGGCTGGAGGCATGAGCATACTGTGCCCAGTTCATCTCTAGGCTTGCCCTGTCCTATATTCTTCTCATCTGCAATCTTTTACCATGCTTCCCTCATTCTTGCCATTTTGCCCTCCAACCAGCCACCTTTCAAGAGCATCCCTTTCAGCAATTTGCTCTGAAACAGAATCCCTTCAACTGCCTCAACACCACATTCCTCAAATGCATCATTCATTCCTCAAATGTACCCCTGCCAAATGTCCCTTCCCCACTCTGTATTTCAGTTCCTCACCCCTCCCTCCCAAGTCCTGCTCTCTACTCAGGCACATAAAATGCATTAAAATGATGAATAAACAGCTCTAACCTCTTCCCACTTCCCTCTTTTTGCTACCCTTGCTGCAAGATTGTGATACTTTTTCAGAAAAGCAAAATGATTAAGCAGCCTGGGACAGCAGAGACAAAGCAAGTGCTGAACACTTCCTCACAATCTCTTACCTCTCATTTTTCTCCCGAGAAACCAAGCGAGATTTTTCAAGCAGGTATTTTTCAACCACAGCCCTGAAATCAAAAATGGAAAGCACTTATGAACACAGAGATGAAAAAGTACCCATTAGGAATCTGTCAAACTCTCTTTACACACAGACTGTTAGGTGTATGACTGTCTAGAGTCACTTCACGCAATACCATTCACAACCAGAGAAAAGACCAAGAGGCTGCATGGACCGCCCCCAGAAACTGTGTGTGCCAACACTCACCCTCTAACAATTCCATTCTCCAAATAGTTGACCTGGATGAATTTCCCAAAGCGGCTGGAGTTGTTATTGTGGGCTGTCTTTGCATTTCCAAAAGCCTGTAAGAAAACAAAACATTTGTTTTTCATTTTGTTGACATAGGTCCAGGAATCGTGTGCTCTGATTAGCAGGAGCTTTTCATGCAGTTATTGGCAAGGACTGTTCTCATGTCTCTGCTACCTGAGATCCTGTAACTGAAGATGGAAGACTGTAAACCACATACTCTGCCCTGGGCTCTGGCCACCATAATCTCCTTTATAGGGGTCAGAATGTAGCTGCTCCTACCCCAGTATCATTTACTCTGACTGGCACCAGCCTGTCAGCCTTACTACTCAAGATCTTTAATTCAGGGGTGGGCAGTACTTCCCCACATCAGTTTTTGCAACCTCTTGAAGCTTTGAATTTGTAATTGTGTGCCTTCAGGTCTCATTTGACTTATAGCGACCCTATGGCAAAGGAGTTTTCTTGGCAAGTTTCTTCAGAGGGGTGTTGCCATTGCCATCCTCTGAGGCTGAGCACGTGTGGCTTGCCCAAGGTCACCCAGTGGGTTTACATGGCCGATTTACATGAGATTTGAACCCTGGTCTTGAGAGTCCTAGTCCAATGCTCAAACCACTACACCATCCCCCAAGTTAAGAACACTACAAGATGAACCATATTCCAGGAAGCATTGTGTTTATGTGTTTTAACAGTACATTTGCTATGTTTAAATGATTTTGTGTGTGTTAACCTATGTTGTACCCTTCCTTGAGCCTTGGGAATACATGGATAAGAAATAAAATGTATTAATATTTATTATTATAAAACAAAAACGCTCCCCATACCCTCTTGTTTAAATTCCCCAAAGCTAGGTTGTTTTTGTTGTGAGGGGGGCTTAGACCTGAGGGTTTCAGATAGAGGAACTGGCCCCTATAATAAAAATGAAAAACAAGCCTTAAGCGTAGATGAGCTCTGTCATTGCCTGGTTTTACTGTTCTAGCTATTAGCCACCAGTACGTACAGCTTCACAGACAACCTTATGTAAGTCCAGAACATGTTAAAAATCTTATGGAGCCCAAGGGAAAGAAAGTTCAGCTGTGCCCACCAAGCGAGAGCTGATGTCAGAGGCATCCCTGCCAGCAACAATGAAACTGTGAAGAAGAAAACTTTCAGCAAGGGCTGCCTATAACCAGGTTCTCATATTGCTTTTCTCAAAAGACAGGAGGCTGAGGACAGCTGGTCCTCTCCTCTCCCCTCTCTCTGGCAGTCTCATCCTATTCCCCATACTTGCGTGCTTCATCAGACAGCTGGTTGCACTGCCCATGTTGCTTAGGAAATAGTTCACATCTCAGATGTGGAAACTGACCAAATATGGATTGACTCATTTATCCTTGAATTACACAGTCCATGCAACATCACTGTGACACCAGAAGAAAGAGCAAGTTTTCTTTTAAAAAGGAAGTCAACAGCCTTCTCCTCTTCTCTCTAGAAACACATAGCCTTAGTGACAGCCTTTCCCATCCAAACTGTTGCCAAATAAGAGTCAACAGAAGACCATTACTGATGACAGTTGTCTCTGTTGCCTTCCCATCGCCCCACAGGGAACAACATGAGATTATGTAGGGCTGAACACATGAGTGTATTCCAGAAAGTGCACACAGTGGTGCCAAGGGCTCTGCAAATAATTTATGCAACTTTATCCTGCTCTTACTTCAAAGTGGCCCCACTCTCCAGTTGAAAATAGTTCCCAAGTCAGCTGACAAAGATCAATAATCTAATAGTCCTCACAATCTAAAAGACCCAACACTAAAAGAGAATGAATCGGGAGGGAAGAAGACCAAAGGAAACAATGCAGAGGGCATTCTTAGGTGAGGCACATGCACACAGAGACAAATCTATATCCTCAAAGAATTTTATTCAAAGCCCAACATTCTCCAAAATTGTGATCCCCTCAGAGAACGGCAGTATCATAATAAGGCTATTTTTCAGTACATAAATGGCTTTATACTACAACAATCTTGCCCCCCTTCACAATCACAAGTGGCTAATATCTTTATTACACAGATGAAGATTTTATTTACTTTATCTGAAATATTTTTAATTCACTTTTCATGGCAAAATGCTCTTTTAAGCTTTAAAACATTACCTCAGCAACAGAACATAATATTTTGCCATTATCCTGTTTGCTGATTCATTTCCAGATATCAAAACGATTAGAATAATCATCAAGCAAGAAAGCACTGTGTGGTGTAATGGTTTAAATGTTCGACTAGGACTCTGTGTGACCAGGGTTCGAATTCCTGCTTAGTCACGTGAACTCTCTGGGTGACTTTGGACAAGTCACACTCTTTTCTCAGTCTCAGAGAAAGGGAATGGCAAACCCGCTCTGAAGAAAGCTACCCAAGATAACCCCATGACAGATTCAAGTTGGATTCATCTTAAGTCAGAAATGACCTAAAGGCACACAACAATCTTAACCCTAGTATTCTTTGTTCTTAACTGCCCTCAAATTGGCCACCATGGTGGCCCTGCAGAGGTGACCATCTTCAAGCCCCGTCCTCCATTGTTCTGCTCAGGGCCTGCAAAGCCATGCCTGTGGCCTCCCTGATTGAGTCCATCCATCTGGCTTGGGGTTTTTCCCTCTTTCTGCTTCCCTCTACCTTGCCTAGCATTCTTGTCTTTTCCAGTTATTCATGCCTTCTCATGTTGTGACCAAAGTGACCTCAATTTAGTCATCTCGGCTTTTAGGAGTATTTCAGGCCTGATCTGTTCACAGACCCATTTGTTTGTCTTTTGGGCTATCCACGGTAACCCAGCACTCATCTCCAGCCCCACATCTCAAATGAATCGATTTTCTTTTTAGCTGCTTCCTTCACTGTCCTGCTCTCACATCCATACATAGTGATTGGGAATACCGTGGCTTGGACGATTCTAACTTTAGTATTTAGTCACATATCTTTACTCTTTAGGATCTTGTCTAGTTTTTTCATAGCTGCCCTTCCCACTCCTAATCTTCTTCTGATTTCTTGACCGCAACCTCTGGTCTGGTCAGTGTTAGATCCAAGGTACCGTAATGCTTTCATTATTTCTATTTCCTCATTGTCTAACATGAATTTAGGTACAGTAGGTCCTCTGTGGTCATTATTTTTGTTTTCTTTCTATTCAGCAGTAAGCCTGCCATTACTTTCTCCCTTGACCTTCCTTAGAAAGCGTTCCAAATCCATGTTTTCTGCTAGTATTATTGTGTCGTCCACATATCTTAGATTGTTGATGTTCTTTCCTCTTAGCTTCACTCCTCCTTCTTCTAAGTCTAACCCTGCTCTTCATATGATGTTTTCTGTGTTCAAGTTGAACAAATATGGTGATAATAGGCAGCCATTCTGTTTCCCCATATTCTATTCTGACAGTGGCCTCTTGTCCTAAATGTGGATTTCTCATGACTAGTATCAGATGTATTGGTCCTCACATGTTTTTAAGCTTTTCATGATCTATGCAGTCAAAGGCTTTGCTATAGTCTATAAAGCACATGCTGATAGACCTATCAAGTGTAATGGCACTCCCATGTCTTTCAGACCATTCCATAGCTGTTCATGGTCAATACAGTCAAAAGACTTTGCTATAGGCTTCCTACAGATATTCAGGGAAAATGACTCCTCTCTAAGCAGGCAGAAATTTGGCAGGATGTAGACTAGATGACCAAAGGTTTTGAGTTATGCTCCTAAAGTGTTTATTTGGTTGCAAAGCAGCCTTGCTCTTAATTACAACACATATCCTTGTTCAGAAAATTCTTGAAATATGAAGCTTGATTTAAAAAGCAATCCAACACACCCAGTTTCCTACATCTTTCTTTGCTCCTTTTCATTTCCCCCCTTTAGGATTACATATGCTGCTGCCTATGGCTCAGAAGTATTCAAAAGGGTGAGATGACCTCATACATGCGCTATTTAGTCCAAGCACAGAGTCAATGATCCAAAGCTGCTTTTAAAAAAAAACAATTCCAAGCTGGCATGACATGAGTTGCTGAACAGCATCTGTGACAATCGAAAGGAGCTCATGCCCTACATGAGGCCCTTGGTTGGCCCTTGTGGAGACTGGCCACTTTTCCAAGTGGGTTAAGCCACTAGGTGCGGGCCACAGGCCCTTCGGTAGATTTCAGGGGGCTTCTGAACATAGAAGAAGAAAAAAAAACCCTTTATTTTTACTAACTTCCCTAACTGAAATCTAGCATTTCCTTCAAGTATAAATGTAGGCAACAAATCACAGGAGTACCAGCAATATCTGTATCTTGGTCACGGATAGAAATTAGATATTTTAATGACACATTACAGTTGATGCAAATAGCTTAAAATATTATATATATTCATCACTGCTTCAAAATTGCTGTAGTTATTAGACTAGCTGCTAGGGAAGCGGGTGAAGCCCATGGGCCTGCTGCTTTTCTGAGAATCCACAGGCATCACCAAATTGCCAAAGGGGTCCAGGGCACAAAAGGGGTTAAGAATCCATGCTCTGCAGTATCACAAGTCCCCCCCCCCCACTAACCACTCACTTGAGAAATTTAACAGAACAAAACAGGCCACCATCCCAAATGCCACAAGTGGTCCTGGGATAGGATCCCCTTTGGCCATTAAAACCCAGTTCTGCTTTTTCCCTCCTCCTCTTGGGCTGCACACGCCCTTCCAAGCCATTCCTTAACATTAATAATGAAGGGAGAGCCAGACTGGTGTCATGGTTTGGGTACTGGACTCTGGAGACCAGGGTTCAAATCCCATCTACTCAGCCGTGGAGACCCACTGGATAACCTTGGGCAATTCACACTCGGCCAGCCTCAGAGGAAGGCAAAGGCAAGCCTCCCTCTGAAGAAATCATGCCAACAAAACCCTACGATAAAGTCATCACAAGTTAGAAACAACTTGAAGGCACACAACAGGAATTGAGGAGGGACTCCACAGCATCTTGACAGAGGTCCTGCTTTGCACCTAGAGCCCTCAGCTTTTGAGTTCCCAGGACTCCAACTGGAAAGGAAGATCTCAGGAAACAAAGGTTGCGAGACACTCTTGGCTGGCCTACACTCATTACACTTATTAATGGATTTCTTGCCCACACTAGCAACAGTCTCACAGTACATAAAGCATCTTCCTGCATTCCCAATACCTCAAGGGTAGCAAGATTTATTTTAGACCCATGAGGGAAAATCAATATCAGAATAGTCCAGGAGTGGGCAGGGCTAAGGCAATAACATGTCGGATCAGCCCACTTTAACTTATAGCTTTCCTGAGATTAACTAAGACCTAGGAAAGCATTTAACTTCAAGAATGGGGAGGGATACAAAAACAGTTAAAATAATGTCTTGGGAAGGGTTGTGGGTCATCTGGGGAGCCCAGAGGCTGAAGGAGGGCTGGATTTCTCCTCCCAGTGTGGAGGGCTTGTTCTCACAGATGTGTTAGCTTGCATTTATAGTTTGAGGGACTTCCAGCCAGTCCTTAAGTGTCTGAATGAATCTGCAGGAAGTTATGCTATGCAATCAGCTGTCCAAAAGGAGCTGACCAACAATGCCTCCTTCCTGTTTTGGGTTAGAGAACCACCAGATAAGATCAGAGTGGTGGCAAGCCTCTGTACTCAACTCTGCTTTATTGGGCAAGGTGATGGCAAGTGTAAGAGGCGGCCATGGGCTCTGAAAACTGTCTTCCCCTAGCCAAGAATAACCTGGTGAAAGATGCTGCCAGCCCAGGTGGGCACACTAAGGGTCTGACTTTGTGTAAATCAGCTTTATAGGTTAACACGGGGCAAGATAACATCTGAACACACAGTCTTCAAGGGGAGGCCAGCTTCCCCCTGCCCTGGCTTTGGCTTGGTCCCTTCCCATTCCTGTAACCTCTTGTCTGATGAACTCATCTGGAAATCTCACAAGCTGATTTTTCTTCTTCGATGTCTATCCCACCCTCATCCTTCAAATGGACTCAAATGCATTTAACAAATACTGTTGAAATATAACTGAGCAAAATCATGAAAGAAATAAAAACACAATTTGAAAATATGCCAATAAAAGAAAAATCTAGCCCCTGTAGAGCTCAAAGCACCTTCCACAGCAAGTGAGGCCATACGCCCAAGCTCTGACAGAATATGACGGTCTCCTGCTGGCAGAAAGACAGTGACAGAGATGGATCCAGCCTGGTCTCCCTTGAGAAAGGAGTTGCAAAACTGAAAGCTGTCAACATTGGCCTGTGGATTTTGGGTTTTTCCTTTGGACCAGCACAGCTCACTTTGTTTTACATACAGGAATTGACAGAGTGCACCAGAAAGCAGAAATAAAATATACAGATAAAAAAGGAGAGCTATCAAAAAGAAAACAGCTGAAGCAGCTGGTTTAAACAACAGCAGGTTAAGTACCATTACCACAGTTTGATGACATGGTTAGATTCAGCAACTATCAAGGGTAGTGGATTAGTATTGCGGAGTTGCAGGTTTGAATCTCCATTCAGGGCATGAGGCTCACTGGATGGCCCTGGAAAAAGGCACCATGGCTCAGTATGATTTACCTTACAGGGTTGTTTACCTCACAGGTAAGATACAGGTAAGACATCTCAAAGGCAAGACAGAATGGCATACATGCACATATACTCGCCTACCTATCCACATACCACCTTTCCCTCCTTGGGGGAACAGCAGTATATAAATATAATGTATGTATGTGCCATCAAGTTGCCTGTCAACATACGGCAACACTATGAATTTCACAAGGCAAGGAATACTCAGAGATGGTTTTGTCTGTTCTTTCCTCTGTGAAATATAGCCCACATCAGTTCATATTCACTGGTGGTTCCCCATCCTAGTCCTAACCCAGGCTGGCCATGCTTAGTTTCCAGTTCCAAGGTCCTTCAAGATATTTAGGCCCCTGTCAAAGCCTTAATTCAGTAAGTTTGACCAAAGCTTATAAAACTGCTGCAGCAGATAAAGATTTTCTAAACGTGAGATATTTACCTTGACCTGGCAGCAGGATATATTGCTGGGTTGCTCAGTGTGCTTGCGGAAGCAGTTTCTGTGAGCATATGCATGTATAAACACCATTGAGATATGGTCTGACACTGCACAATTTACCTCTATATCACAATCATGTAATGTCTGGAAACTGAGCTACAATGGAAAGGGTGGAATTCCCTCATGTGTAACTGATGTAACAAAGGAATATTGTGCTTTCCAGGTACACCAAGAAGTACTTTGTACCTCACAACTTAACATCCCCGCAACAATGCTGCAAAGTACCAGCAAAGAGGTAGCTGAGGGGATGATGTAGTTTAACTATTGACCACAAGGGCCTAAATCCAACATCATGATTCTTTCCTTTTCACACAAAATCACCACAACCCTCCAGAGCTTGTTTTGTAGGCACACAGTGGGTTTGCAGCAGGGACTGAGATCACACCCCAATTTGGAACACTGTTTTAGGATGAATCTGTTTTTCAGTTTAACAAGTTGTGTTTTACCTGTTTGTGTGTCAGATGATAGAAAGAATATAGAGGATGAAAGAAGAGAGTGGCATGGGCACGGTCATCCAGGAAGTAAAACTGGGATGCAAATTGGGGAGAAGGGATTCATCTGACAGCTTAAACAAGACATTAGGAGCCTGGAACCAGGCTCTGTCATGCCACCAGGAGTAGAATGGATGGTAATGTGGAAAACTACTATTTTGGTCTGTCTCCAGAGAGTTCATTAGAGGAAGAGCTAGAGTATGGCATAGGATTAAGAAACAGAAACAAGCAGAGGGCAAAACAGGAAGAGACAGAAGCCTAGACAAGGACAGTGCAGTTGTTCTGGGCTCACAGCTGAGGTCTGCAGCAGTCTTTGCTGTCTTCTTTCTGATTCAGGAGAACTAAGCAGTGGGCTCAGCTTCAGCTTAGGACTCAGAAGGCAGCAGGCATCCCACAGGACCACTAACACTACACACCACTACTCTCACTCCACCCCCCCCCTTTCTTATCTTCAGTTGTAAAAGCCAGCATGACCAAGTATGACTAAATAAGGAGAGATCTCTGAAAGCCAACACAGCCATTTAAAAATTATTTGGGAAGAGGAAAAACAGCAGGAGAGAGAGAAACAGAGAGAGAGGATGGTGCTATTTGGGAGAGGTCAGGAGCTTCTTGCCTAGAAAACAAAGCAAAACCAGAAATGGAAGGAAAAGGCTCCATTTAATAGCTTCCTTCCACAGAGTAGTCCAAAAACTCAACACTGAAGACATCATCCCAGTTAAAACTATGTACAACACACATGTACGCGTGCGCACGCACACACACACTTACCTCTAGCACTGGTCCAGCTCCTAAAATAGTTCTCTCCACCCCACTGGCGTAACCCTTCTGGCTCAGGGCTGTTAGGCAGTGGATCAGGAAGTTTGTGCTCTGTGTCTTCCCCGACCCGCTCTCGCCCGAAATGACAATGCACTGGTTGATACGTTTCTTCAGCATGGTGTGATAAGCCACATCAGCAATGGCAAAGATGTGGGGCTCCAGCTTCCCGAGCTGGTGGTTCTCATACATTTGGACGTACTTGGGGTTGTAGATGGGCAGGAATTTGAAGGGGTTGATGGCAATGAGGATGCTGCCCACGTAGGTGTAGATCTTCTGCTTTAGGAAGCGCCGCTTGAGGTTCTCCAGCAGAATGGTCTCTGTCAAGTTGGGGAGGTTGCAGAGGTCATTGAAGTCCTCCTGCTGCCAGGGAAGGAAGCCCCTTTCCACCAAACGCCGGGCCCCGTCTTGCTCCTCTTCTTCCTCAGAGTGCAACTGCACATGAACATATTTGATGGTCCCATCAGCGTTCCTCTCTTGTAAGAGGAAGTAATAGCCATCTTGCTGAGGGTGGACGTCCTGGGCCCGGCGGGGCCAAAGCAGGACCCTGTGGACAGGGGAGTCATTCCCATCCAGAACCCACTCCTCTCCCCCCGATTCTTTCACTTCCACAAGCACATAGTGCTTAGAGATGTCTAGACTCAAGCAACCAACGACATCCTTGATGACATCAGCAGTGGTGGTGTCCTTAGTCGCTGTCACCCTGCAGCAGGAAGCGCTTTCGGCTGAGAGCTGGGGATAAATGTGAAGAGTATAGGAGGCCACATTCTCTGGGCAGGTGAGACTGCCAGCATCTTTTAAACTCATCCTGGCACATGCCCGGCCTTCAGCATGCCACCTTGGGTGCGTTATCTGAAAGCAAGGAAGGAGAGTCTCATCAGAGACATATCACAACTTGAGAGCCAGGAGCAGCAGAGAAAGAAGAGCCAGTCGTCACCAGTGTGGCAGGAAGTTCTGGAGCCAAGAGTTGTCCTTGGTTAGAATAACACCAGACAGGAGCTGCAGGGAGACAACAAAAGAAGGTGAGGAGAATCTGACAAGACTGCCACATACAGAGAGGAGAGGTAGAAGAACTATCAGGGCCTGAGCAGTGTTTTAAAAACACAGATTAGAAGAACAAAGCTGACAGAGATGACACTTCAGGCAGAGGTTCTACACCACAGAATTCCTCACTGGAACTTCACATTTTAGCACATATAATGGGAGCAGAGGGATCTAAAAGCACAATCCCACCAAGAATTAGCTGATTTGTTTGATTCAAGCCCTTCCCCACACACCACAAGCACTTTTGGCTCAACTGCATGCAGACAGATGGACAGACTGCTCTCCATCCCCAAGAGAGATTTGTAACAAGACAAAGAAAATGCAACTGAACTCTTCAGAGGTCATTTTGCTCCTGACAACCCCATCTGTGTTGCTCCAAACAGCAAATGGTTTTTCCTTTCTAAGAAAATAAGACTTCAAATGGAGGGGGGAAGCAGTAAAGAGCCTCCAGTTGAAGCGCCAACATTATGTTTTCAGCTCATGAAACATCCCTGGGAATCATATAATCATAGAGTTGGAAAGGGGCTACCTAGTCTCGCTCCCAGCCATGCAAGACACAATTAAAGCACTCCTAAGGGACAGCCAACCAACCTCAGTGTAAAGATCTCCAAAGAAAGAGAGTCCACTACCCTCCTGGCAGACCATTCAACTATTGAACAGATCTTGCAGTTATTAAGTTCTTCCCATTGTTTACGCGGAATCTCTTTTCTCATCATTTGAAACCACTGGATCATACTCTAGTCTCCGGAGCAGCAGAAAACAAGCTTGCCTCATCTTCCACATGAAAAAATTCCTCTAGGTACTGAAAGATGGCCTCCAGGCTCTGCTTGTGGGTGCTCTGAAATAGGCCATCCACTGCTGGGCAAAAGATGCTGGACCTTGGCTCCAGCAAGATCTTTTTGAAAAAACAATCTCAATTTCTGTTCCAACCAGTCACCTGGCTGGTTGCTGAGTGCCTTCAAATTGTTTCTGACTTACAGCAACCCTAAGGCAAACCTATTACAGGGTCTTCTGGTTTGGACAGTGTCTGTCTTGCCCAAGGTCTCTCAGTTGATTTGCAAGGCTTAACTCTGAACTCCAGAGTCATAATCCAACACTCCTAAAGAGCCCCCCCAAAATTAGCCAAGAAGAAATGCACAAAAAGGGTAAGTAACCAAAAGCCGAACAGCACCAGAAAGACTGTATGGTAGAGATTAAGCATGCTCTTTTACAGCAGAAACATTTGATCTGCATTATCTCTTGTAAGCTGCTTTGGCCCTCTGTGGGGAAAGTTGATAAAATTGTTCTAAATAATACTTTCTTCCAAGTCTTGAATGCTTGCTTGGATAGGGAAAGATTGGTGGGAAGGCATTTGGAAGCCTCCCTGTTGCTCCCCCCCCCAAAAAAAAAGCACTGGAGTCATGCTGAATTGAGGTGAGCCAAAATGACTGAAGGCTTGTAGTGTGGTTCTAATTATGAGATCCCAAAAGAAGCAGTGAAGCGGAATCACCATGGAAATGCAAAAGGACATTTTCTGGGGGAACTTCCACTCCTATAATTTCCTCCAGTAAATATCCTTTTTAAAGAAACTCATAATGTAATGAATGAATACAAGTGAGATCTGGCAGCTAGAACAGAGACAACACTAATCAAATCTAAAATCAAAGAGCAGAAAATCAATTCCATGACTCAAAACTTCTTTAATGTATTTTGCACCAAGCTCCACTTCCTGGATTTTGGGTAAAAATAAATAGATCCCACAATGTTCAAGGCTGCCTACCTCTGATTTAAACCATTTTTCATTGACTCCCCTCTCCAATAGGGTTCAACCCATTTCTACTAAAGAGGATAACATTTACATATTTATACAAAATGCTTTGTATAAATTGTAACCAATTATGAATTGTAATTATATAAAATTGCATCTTTTGCAATATTTTAACTTCGTTTCAATATGCCTACAAAACCAGCACAATTGTATACATGTTTACTCAAAAGCACTTCTGGGGCTGATTCCTAGGACATTGGCTACAGAACTGCAGCCCAAAACAGGAAGATTTTCTTTTCCTGGAAAATGGACATCTCAAATATTTCTAGAAAGTCCATCCATCATGGTAGAAATGATCATGTTTTCCAGATGTTCAGATATTCAGTCCTCCACTTCTACCATATTTAAAACAAGGACAAAAATATTTTACCATCAGTATGCATGTATAGTGTAGTGGTTTGAGCACTGGACTATGTCTCTGGAGGCCAGGGCTCGATTCCTGGCTCAGCCATGGAAATCCACTGGGAGACCTTGGGCAAGTCACACTCTCACAGCTTCAGAGGAAGAGAATGGCAAACCCCCTCTGAAGAAACTTGCCAAGAAAACCCTGTGATGGTTTCACCTTAGAGTCCCCCTAAGTCAGAAATGACTTGAAGGCCCACAACAACAAAGCATATTGGAGGAATGTTCTGTTCGGAAGTCTGTGTTGTTTTTGTTTTTAAAAACCAAAACCTGCATTTCATAGTGTTGAGGTGGAGAAGTTCTGCAATCAGAAGGAATGAAATCCCAGTTTCAGTAGAAATGCTGGTTATGAGCCAATTAAACTATTCAAATGATTTCACTGGAAGTCTGGGTGCAGAGTGCAAGGCAGAAAATTCTGGGAGACCTGGGCACTGCCTATCCAGGAGTGCCGCCTGTGAAGCTGTAGCTGTGTGTGTCCTGCAAAGGCTGGAGCTTTTCACATGAGAGAGAGAGAGTTCTCCAGTCATGCACACTGGAATGGGAAATGGGCATGACCAAGTCTGGCAGAGTCTCTCAGTTCATTTGGGAAGTACTACTGCAATCTCTAGCAGTCCTTTGGGGACTGTCCAGGTCAAACCCAGAAGAGCAGAAACACATGGCAAAAGTGAGACATGATGCAGAAGTGAGAAGAGGCTGCTAACAATCTGAATTCCCCAAGCGATCGCATAACACAGCCTCATTAAACAGTCCTGCCCTTCTCAAACAGCCACCTACACAGAGAGAAAGTGGGATGGTTTTGCCATTAAGTCTCCCGGGTGCAGAATTAACTGTGTCAGTGTCCTAGAGAACTGGCTGTAGAAGCCAGTTCAAAGTACATACCCCAAACACAGATGGGCCTTGTGATCCCTTCCAACTCTTCTATGATTCTACCACCACTGGGACATCACCATTCCCTCAAGCCCAAGTCCTATCCCAATTTGCAGCCTTCCTTGAAGGAAATGGACAGGCTGATAACCCCAGGACCTTGTTGACAGCAGCCCACCACAGATTTCAAAAGGCCTTTTTGAAAACTAGTCTTAAAAAAGCAAACAGGCTTGGCATATCAAAGCCAGGCGAAGGCAGAAGAGGTGGTGGGGTTGGGAAGGGGAGCCAAATCCACAGGCCACAAAGATCATTCTTACTGTATATACTTATGTATAAGTCTAGAAATTTAGGTTAAAAAATTGACCCCAAAAAACCGGAGTCAACTTATCCATGGTTCAATGTAAGTACTGTATCTTAACTCTTATTTAAAGGAAGGAACAACAACAACAATAATAATATATTCCTCCTTTTCCTTGCAGAATCAAGGTGGATTTCCCCTGGTGAAAAGCAAGAGTATAATCTGTACTGGAATCGCTGCCCCCCTCTACTCTCTCATCCATCCAGCCTTAACAGTAAGCGCAAAGAGTTATGTCTGCTGGAATTTTGTAAGTTTTTATAGACATTGTTTTGCTTTGCTTCATCCTTTGCTATATGCCCATAGGTTTTACCCTTGACTTATCCACAGGTCATAGCAAAATCCATAATTTTGGCCCCAAAACTTGCCCTTGACTTATATATGAGGTCAACTTATAGTTGAGTATATACAGGTATTTTTGATTTGTTTTTATCTCATCAGGCAAGATCTCATGGAAGCCATGCTGGCCTATTAAGGGAGAAAAAATGAAAACATAATGGTAGTCCTATTATATATATGAAAAAGGAAGAAGTGCCACCAAAGTGAAGGAATACTGAGAACAAACCATAAATCCAAATGCTTGCTCATTTCATCATATTGTAAGAGATTAGTCACAGTCTCTCAGCCTCAGGGGAGGGCAATAGCAAACCTCCTCCGAACAAATCTTGCCCAGAAAACCCCAGGATAGGTTAGCCTTAGGGTTGCCATCAGTCAGAAATAACTTGAAAAGGTAGTCTTTGTAACATTACACTAATCTTTTTAACTGCAGCCCTATGCAGCAGGTTCTGCTGAAAGCCAGCACTTCCTGACCATCTCACACCCTCCAAGAAGAAGAAAGCATTCTCTCTCCCACTGAATGCATCCATGACTCCAGAAAGGAAGCTTGCAAAGGTAAGTGGGGGAGAGAGAAGATACTGTAATGAGTTTCACTTCAAACCAATGAGCCCACAAACACTGGATCACACCATTTCCCAGAGTGACAATGGAGAAGGAAAAAGGCAGAGATCAGAAGAAGGCACGCTTCAGACAACAATGCATGACAGGAAAAATAAAAGACATATTTGATATATGAAAAGGTAGAAGTGCCCCCAAAGTAAAATATACTGAGAGCCACAACGAGCATAAATGGAACATTACGGAGGGGATATTTTCAGAAGTATTCTGATGAGGCAAAAATGTCTCCCGGGTGTTGTGTGCCTTCACGTCATTTCTGACTTACGGCAACCCCAAGGTGAACCTTTCATGGGGATTTCCTAGCAAGATTTGTTCAGATGTTTGTCTATGCCTTCTCCTGAGGCTGAGAATATATGACTTGCCCAGAGTCACCCACTGGGTTTCATGGCTGAACTGGGAATCAAACTCTGGAGTCAAGAGAATCATAGTCTCAAACTATTACACCACTTTCTACCCCTCATGGAAAAATCAGAGTCTTTGTTCACAGCCCATGAAGTTTGAGCACCACTACACAAGCCTCAGGGTGGTGTATGGCAAGGCTTAGGGGACACTGAGAAACAAGGATGAGAAATGCCTCCCAACACCACTCCATGGGACTTTTGGAAGAGCTACAAGACAGCACAGAGCCATGAACCTAGCTAGCAAAAGTTTGCACTCCATGCATATTTACTGAACAACCAACTCAGGCCAAGACTCCAGAGGGAGACCAAAACAGAAAAGGCTTTGTGTTCTCTGGCTGTAGGCTTTGGGGCAATGAACTCACTGCAACGTGATCTCTAAACCCATCTATTTAAGGAGAAATTAAGATTTAAGCAAGTCCTCTGCCTGCATGTCTGAGTCCTAGCAGAACTGGGGGGGATTCAGTTTTCAAGGCAGATGAATATGTAAAGACCTGACTCCTTTCTCGAGAAATATGAGACATGCAGCAGATCTGATTTACTTCTCTGCATCCTCACACTGCTGCCGCTGCTTCCTTGGAGGGAATCTGTGGGATCTCCTTCCATTAGACGTTTTCAATGGAATGGAAAGCTTTTGATGCCAGTTGCCTCTCTCTTGTGCCATGGGATATGTGTGTGGGCTAGAAATGAAGTGGCCATTTCGTCCAATTCAGAGCAACAAGCAAGCATTCAGTTTGAAAAAGGAGGGTGGGGAAAAAGCTGGAATTTCAAGATACAAGAGAAGCAGTGGCAGTGAACCACTAAAGAAAGAGAAGCGTCTTGCTGGCTTAGAGAATAATTTGAAAGGCTCTTTATTGACTTCTTCCTGTCTGGACAGCCTTCTGAGCCAATTGAAAAATAAAAAACCAACCAACTCCAAGCAATTCTTATGTAGTCTTAGTCTACATTATTCTGCTCAACTCATGCTAAAGTTCTCACTGTCCATCAGAGAACCTGCAAAACTTGTGGAGAATCCTTACCTTGCATGTCTTAAGACGACTGGAAAATGAAGCACAGCATCTACAATTCTACCCCAATCCAGCCAGAGCAGCACTTTAGTCTACATAAACCCATAATTTTAAGTTGCATGTTTAACCAGTGAATCATGTCAGAGCTAAAAAGGGAAAGCTACCATTACAACAAAGTCGTGAGGCGTGGGGAAGAAAAGGCAACCATTTGCACATTTTAGCTTTTTCCATTTTTGTGCACAGCCTAACATTCTTGGGCTGAGGCTCTTTTTCTTTTCGAAGAGGTATGATGTTTTGCAAGAGCAAAGAACCTCACATACGTTCACTCATGTATTGTGATATTGGCCTCTGTATTGGCTGGCAGGGCTTAAATGCACTAAAGGCGCCACAAGATCCAGCTTGGAAGCTAAGCAGAGCCAGTACTGGTTAATACTTGGATGAAAGACTGCCAGGGAACCCCAAGTGCTAGAGGCTCTACTTCAGAGGACGGAACTGGAAAAAGCACCTCTTGAGTATCCTTGCCTAAGAAAACCCTGTGAAACTCATGGGGTCGCAAGTTGAAGGCTCACACACACATACACACACGCCCACAACAGCTAAGGACCACAACAGCTGAAAACACCCGCTATCCCTAAACATTGCCAAAAGTTAAAAGGGGGAGAGAACTCCCTAGACTACTAAAACCCTTAAACCTAAAACCCATAACTAATACAAGCTGCCTCACTGAGTCAGACTATGTCATTGCTAGCTCAGCCTTGTCTACAGCTGGGCTACAGAGTGGTAGCAATGGTTCTGGGATGGGTCCCCCCCCCCCCCCCCCCCTGTACCTTGGGATGCCAGGGGAACCTCTGAAAGAAGAGCTGCGGCTCTACTACCGAGTTATGGATGTTTCCTTAGTTCGGGCATGAGTGAACCTCTGCGCATGCAGTAATTTGGGATGACAACCTCCACAGTTCTTCACTACCGAGTATACTGACCAGGGCCTCCACTAACTGGAAGTCCTAAATATCTTGGAGGGCCAAACATTCTCCAGCTTTCCCTTAGCACTGTGTGCATTCACAAGAAAGCAGTCAAGATGGCAAGATGGAGGTTGGTGTAGCGGTTTGACTGCTGGACATCAACTGTGGAGACCAGGATTCAAATTTCCACTCGACCATGGAACCTGCTGGGCGACCCTGCACAAGTTCTATAGTCAGAGGAAGGCAAAATCAACACCCCTGAACAAGTCTTGCCAATAAAACCCCTTGCCAGGATCACCTCAGGATGGAAACTTGAAGCCACACAATGGAGTTTATCACACAGCAGGAATTTCTCTTAATTTCGAATGAAAAGAAAGTGGGGCCAGAACGCATTTACATGAATTCACTAGTTCAGCGAATTTACGTGAATTCAAATTGCATTCAAACCGACTCCCTATTGCCCAAAAATAGCTTCCCATTGCCTGAAATTGCATGTGGTAGTCTATCATGCAATAACGTGAAACTTCATGATTGCATTCGGACTGACTTCCCATTGCCCAAAATTGTGTGTGGTAGTCTATCACACAATAACATTAAACCCCATGATTGCATTTGGATTGCCATTGGATTATACTTCCAATTTCCCTTGTCTGATAAACTCCATAGACAACATCCTTTCTCTCAGCTTTGGGGGAAGGTGTTTCAGGGTCTCCAGTAGATGGCTAATAAACAAAGCTGGTATATCGGGGTGGTTAGAAAACTGCTCCCCTTCCCTCCATTTTAAATCAGACCTCAGCTATGAACTCACACAGTGACCTAAACCCACTTCAGCCCCACCTGCTCCATTCTCATGTATGCAATATAGAAAAGCCACAAGCCAGTGGAGAAAAGAAAGCTTTACAGACAAAAGGTCCACATTTAATTGCCAGTTGGCAAAATCTCAAACACCATTCCCTGGAAAAGAGGCCTCTGTCAGTCCAAGAACTGAGAGATGGCAGTGCCCTCTCTTGGCATAAACCACTGGTGGGCCAGAGTACAGCAGTGGAGAAACTGCTTTGTATACAGGTTGTAGGAGGCTCAAACTGAGGTATCCTGAACTAAAGACAGAGATCTCAAGAACAATATCAGAAAGGACAACCCAGCCAGGCAAGGCAAGAATGGGCCTGCTGTCCACAGTTCACAAAGCATCTTCATAAGATAGTGTGCTGCACTGGTCTACCTGGCAGGTCTACTGAAAAAATCATGTCTATAAAATGTTTTGGATGCCTGAAAAGGAAAATATTGTTATGCTAGAAAGTAGCATTTATGGGGAAACTGTTGCGGTTGAAGTGGACCATGTTAACAGCTAATTATTAGAGCAATAATTACCTTGGATTTCAAATTTTCGGGATAATTAATTTACAGGGTTTTCCCTCTTTTACGAACACTGATTTATGATACGTCATCTGTGCTTTCTTTTATTGCGTTATTCATAAGCCATCTGGAGGTGCTGGCAGTATTTTAGTACTCTCTGTATGATAGAACATCAGGAAAGTGTGAGCTGAGGAGAGACTGAAATAGCTTGTGGACAAGAGAGGAACAGATATCTGCCTTCACTCTGCATGAAGCAAACATCTTTATTGTTTCCTTATTGTTGTGGAATTACACACTCCGTAAATAATCCGAATAACCTTTCGTGGCAATAATTGATTGTGTTCACCTCTTTTAAAATCTGTTGTCTACTACCTCAATTTTTATCCAAAACATTTTGCATTGTTATAAAACAACACTTAACATTATTTAATGGGAAGATGACAGTACCACCAGTACACAACATGGAAGTCATCCGTTTAAGACACAATATTTTTCAAAAGAGTAATTAAAACAGTTTCAATTGTAAATCAGGAAAGTGCTTACTATAACATTTGAGTCCCAGTTTTGAGGGGAAAGTAAGGGTTTAAAGTATCAGGATCATCATCATCATCATCACCAGTTTTAAATCTTTAAACCCACATTGAGTCCAAGTTATGAAGAAAAAGTAGGACATAAATTAAGTGAACAATTATAGCAATAACAGCAATAAAATGTTGTGTTACATTTACAACTATCGAGTTTAAAATATTTACGTCCACTTTTTCATGGAACTGCCTTGCCTGACTACATAAAGCATTCCCCCATACAATTAATATTTAATAATTTAATGCCATTTTGTCTTTTTTTTCAACAACAGATTTAATTCAGCCCTTGGAGAATGTATACCACTATAAGGCAGCATTAAACATGTGCACTTGAAAGCCATTAACATCTTCTTGCCCTGGGCCTAAAATGTTTGAGCAGTCACTCTTTGAACTACTAGAGCATGTCAACTTCACCTGAGGTCAACACAGTGTTTCCAGCAAGGATCCCTATTAAAGCAAGTCTTCATGCCTCATTTCACTATCAAAGAGGTGCCTGACAGCATTAGGATACAGAACCCCGCTTGCTTACAAGAGAAGTGGATGTCGGCATGAATGGAAGTTAAGAAAAACACATCCAAACAATGCTAATCCTTCTGCAAACAAACACTGGGCTGCCAAAATCAAGGATATGACAATGTGTAGATTGAAAAAAAGTCATCCTATGTTGGAAAACATCCTAAGTTTACAACGCTGGGCTAAGCATTTGCACCGATCATGCTTGGAAGGCTGTTTCCCTGAACATATGTGTGTGTGTAACTCAACCTGCAAACTGACCTTGGTACAGCTCAGTTTCTAAACGGCTCACCACAACTTTCGTCTTTTGTCAGAACTAAAACTCAGACAAGATAGAAAGCACGCATGCCGGCTTCAGAGGCTGTTCCAAAGAGAGACTTACCTCTTACGATCCAAAAAACTCTGGATCTGTAACCAAAGACTCTTCCTTACTTCACCCTTTCCTCAGCACATTCCAGCTGGCCACCACTGGAAAACTGAACTGGCCGGATCAGTGAAGACCTCAGCCTTGGACAAGATGCCTAACACAATCCATTCACAATGGGATTCCATTAAGATTCTTCTTTTTAAACATTGTTTGTGCCCTAAAAGCATGGCTTTTATGTCACGCTCAGGCTTAAAAAAAAAACCTGAACTCTTTTGAACAACCAAATGTACACCCAGAATAAAAAGATTTTAAGAAAATGTCTGTGCTGTGGCCTCCTCAGCTGAGCTACTCACATGAAACAGACTAAAACTGAGGGCATCAGAGACATTTTAAACATAGATGGCAAATCTTTTATTCATATGCTCAATTACTCAGCTAGTCTCACCCTTGAATCACTGTGGTTTAGAAATCTCTGCTTGCTTAAATTTCAGCCATCAGATAGGCAAGTCTCCTTTTCATGTACACACTGTTCAATGGCCAGCGTTTAACCCTCTTCTAAATTATTCAGCTAGACAACTGTTTACGGTTCCATGGCAGGGCTGGAAGATGAGACTAGGGCTTTGCCAGCCCTATCTTACAGCCCAGACACCCAAACACCATGTTGATGTGGGTTTAGGGGCTGGTTTGACTGACACAGAAAAAGAACTGTGTCAACCTCTGGGAGGGGAGGGAAAGATCTCTTTGTTTAGTCAGCCAGTCATCTGCCAGACTCTGTGTAAAAACGCATGGCTCAATTTGAGAACAGAGAGGAAGTTATCAGGATGGGGTGACGGCGGGCGGGGGAAGCAAAGAGAATCAAGCCTTCTAGGCTCTCTGTTTAAGTGCCTCTACATTTGGCCAGGGGAAAAAGAGAAGAGTGATTCATGCACAGACAGAGGAAATCTCCCTTTGAGAGCCGCTTCTGAAGACAAATGTAGAAGTTACAGGAGGCTGGCTGAAAATAGGTGCATGACATCACATATTCCTTTTCAGTTGGATTTGCCCATGGATCCTTCTCTTCCTCCCCATGTATATGTGTGGCTGAAGGTGTATTTTTCACACTTAACCAGTACACCGAGTTTCATTATTTAAATTTTATCCCACTACTTCCTCAAGCTAAAACAAGATGGAGTCAACTCCATTTTATTCTGACAACCACCTTGCAGGGGAGAGCAGCATAAAATATGGTAACTTCATGGTTGTAGGGAAGGGACACCCAAATAAAAGAATCATAGAAGAGACCTCAAGGGCCATCCAGTCCAACCCCATTCTTCCATGCAGAAATACAAAGCATCCCCAACAAATGTCCATCAGCCTCTATTGAAAAACCTCCAAAAAGGTGATGCGCTGTAGAACAACCCTTACTGTCAGGAAGGTCTTCCTCATGTTCAGTTGAATCTCTTTTCCTGTAGTTTGAATCCATTCCTCTGTGTCCTATTCTCTGGAGCAGCAGAAAACAAGCTTGCTCCATCCTCAGCATGACGCCCCTTCAAATAATTAAACAATAAATAGATCTGCCCCTTTTAAGTTTAACAGTCATGCCATGGGGGGAGAAGTTTTAACTGTATCTTGTTTGTGAAATCAAAGGCTTTCATGGGTGGCATCCATAGTTCTTTGTGTTTTTTGGGGGGGCTCTGTGACCATGTTCTAGAAGAGATTATTCCTGATGTTTCGCCAGCATCTGTGGCTGGCATCTTCAGAGAAATCTTGTTTTATTGTTGTAATCTGCTTGGATTCCGAGTGATTAAGCGGACTATAAATAAATATTATTATTATGTTAACACTCACCACAACAACTTCAATAAAGTGAAACCCAACATTTTGGGCTAACTGCTTTGCTTACCAGTCTTTTATAGCCTCCTCATCTATACAGCGAAGAGAGAGGGCATGAGGGAAAAACATGCTTTAAAAACTGGCCTTAAAGATGAAGAAACCCCAAAGATTGCCCAAACTCGATGGGTGGGGTGTTCCAAGGCTTTGTGGAATGCAGAGCTGCCTTATGATGTAATCCTGACACATCCAACTCCACTGGCGTGTTTTAGCCATTGGCCCCAAAGTCCCCAGCCTAAGTGGAAGGAAATTTCAAATAGACAGGGAATGCCAACAGGATCTAAAAGGGCTTTGAGAGGGAGGGGAAGATTTCCACTGTAGTGAGAGACTCAGGCATCACCTCCTAGGCCTCTCCTACCACTAACATCCTCCAGAAGCACAAAATGTAGGCGTCTTCTTAGTAACGCTTCTGTAAGGAAAAGTGATGTAAGCTGGGCCTGCTCCTCCCATAGAATGGACAGAGGCAGGATTACTAGTCTGAGGCCGCTGGGCGGGAGAGGCTAACCCCTAATTGTAGGGAAGAGAGCAAAAGAGAGGTGGGGCAGGTTTCTGGGGCCCAAGGCTGTAGCAGAGAAATTGGAGAAACCAGATCCCTCTGGCATGAACAGCTAATTTTCTTCAAGTGTACACACACTGCAGCAGACTGTGCCTCTTTAAATGTTATGTAGATATGTTCAATCTGTGTCCAAAACAGAGGTTGCGGAACAGATCTACAAACAGCATAACATCTCCTTCATTGCAAAGGGAGGAGAAGGAAACTGTAAAGTAGTCTCCCTCAGGTTTGGCCATGCTGCTTAGGGGTGAGGAGTGTCACAGTTCAACCCACTTTCGGGACAGAGGATGAAGAAAATGCTTTTGGCAAGAACTCAAAGGCAAATCCCAGCTTTCCCATTCACCTCCTCCAGAGAGAGGGGCTGAGAAGACAGGAAAGAGGATCGCTCACTCAAAGGATCAAGGTTCAGGAGAGGAAGTCTGGAGAGCATTTTGACTATTCAAAGCATACCGTTCCTGTCAAATCAAACCCCTTCCCATCCTCCATAAAACTATTACAGCTACAGCAACCCACCGCCTGCTAGTCCAGTATTTCCTGTGGCCCTATAAGTATTACTGTATTTTCCAGCGTATAAGACGGCTTCTTATATACCTGTTTCTGACCCCAGAGACAGGCGAATAGTGGGATCCTTGCGGTTCCTTTCCCAGAAGGCACTGCGGCCGGGCTCTCTCTTGCCGCCATTGCTGCTGTAAAAGGTGGCGGAGAAGTTCCAGAGCCAGTTGGGCCGAGGGAAACAGGGAAAGAGCCGGCCCCTTATTCCTCGCCGCCACCCGGGATACTCTGCTCCTCCAGTGGCTTCCATGGCTCCAGCGGCGGACTTCTGACATGCCACGGAAACCGCTGGAGGAGTGGAGCATCCCAGGCGGCAGCGGCGGTGAGGGCGACCCCCAACAAACCATGCATTTCAGTATTTATGTTAGGAGAAATAGCTAATACTCCAGAGGACAGGATCAAAATTCAAAACAACCTGAATAGACTAGAAAGCTGGGACAGGGCTAACAAAATAAACTTCATCAGGGAGAAATGTAGGGTACGGCACTTCGGGTGGAAAAATGAAATGCACAGATATAGGATTATGGGGGACACCTGGCTGAATAAGAGAATTATTCATGTGAAAGGGATCTAGGAGTCCAAGTGGACCACAAATTGAACATGAGCCAGAAGTGCAATGCGGCAGCTAAAAAGACCAATGCAATTTTAGGCTGCATCAATAGAACTAGATCAAGGGAAGTAATAGTGCCACTCTATTCTGCCTTGGTCAGGTGCCACCTGGAATAATATTGTGTCCAGTTCTGGGATCCACAATTCAAAAAGGACATTGAGAAACAGGAGCCATGTGTCCAAAGGAGGGAGACTAAAATGGTGAAGGGTCTGGAAACCATGAAGCCCTTTGAGGAATGCCTTAGGGAGCTGGGGATGTTTAGTCTGGAGAAGAGAAGGTTAAGAGGGGATATGAGAGCCCTGTTTAAATAAGCCATATTGAGGAGGGAGTAAGCTTGTTTTCTGCTGCTCCAGAGAATAGGACACAATAGAGCAATGGATGCAAGCTCCAGGGAAAGAGATTCCAGCTCAAGATTAGGAGGAGCTTCTTGAGAGTAACAGAGGAAGACACTTCTTCCTCGGAGATTGTAATGGAGTCTCCTTCCTTGGAGGTCTTTAAACAGAGGCTGGATGGCCATCTCTAAATGGGGATGCTTTGATGGAGAGTTCCTGCATGGCAGAATAAAGGGGTTGGACTGGATCAGGACCCTTCTTGGGGTCTCTTCCAACTGGTCCACGGAATCATTGTTTGTCTGGCTCTTTGCTATGGAATTCTGGGAGTTGGAGTTTGTTGTGGGCCCAACAAACTCCAACTCCCAGAATTCCATAGCAAAGAGCCAGAAGAGTTAAAGCGGAAGGACGGCCGAGGTCAATCCCCCCAGAATTGCCCTCTCAGAGACAGACAGGTCCAATTTACCTTAGAGAAAGCCTAAGCAGCAGCGGCGGCCTCCCATTCTCCTCGCAGCCGAAGGAGCCGCCAGCTTCCCGCCCTCCTCTGAGGCGGAGCAGCCACTTCCGGGTTGGGAGGCAAGAAAAAGGCCCCCGCCAGCAGTGCTGCCCACAAGCCTCGAAGATAATTCCCCAAACGTCTGGCCAAAACTCACCGAATGCCCCCGTATCTCACCAAATATTCAGTCAAAATCCCTGAAAAGTCCCCGTAATGTTAATATGGCAATAAAACGTAGCCCTAATTGAATAAAAATAATTGGAACTTATTTCAACTCTCAAAATTACCATTAAAACCAACCAAATAATCTTTCAGTCCTTCTAATACTTTTAAGATATTTATTTTGACATGAAGGGGGTCCAGGAAGCTTTGTGCCAAATAGAAACGTGTTTGGCTGCAACCGCACTGCAGAAATAAATCCAGTTTGACACCCTTTTAATTGCCATGGCTCAGTGCTAGGGAATCCTGGGAATTCTAGTTTTCGGAGACATTGAGCCTTCTCTATCAGCAAGAGCTCTGGTGCCACAACAAACTACAATTCCCAGGATTCCCTAGCACTGAGCCAGGAGTTGGCAGAGCTTTTCCTGAGGGCGGGTGCAGCGACCACTCTCCAGTCCTCTCTCTGAAAACTTTGAGTGTTTGAGCAACAGAGGTTGCTCTGTAGCCAGCCTCGCTCTCAGGCTGGAGCTGAAATGTGCAAAAGTCACCAAATCTTCACCAAAGTAGAGCCAGGCACCAAAGTCACACCAAAGGCTCTGAAAAATACTGTACCCATTTTGGTGCGAAAGTCACCAGATTGGCCTCTCCTGCTAACTGCGCGTGCGTAGACAGGAGGGGGTACCGGGGGGAGCAACTCGCGCCTGCGCGCTGCTGCTCTTGACGCCACGTCCAGAGAGGGAATTCTTGCCCTCACCTTCTCCTGCTAACTGCGCATGCGTGGGCGGGAAAGGGGGGCGGAGAAGCGCCTCGCGCATGCGTCCTGCTGCTCCAGTAGCCGCATTCAGAGTGAGAATGCTTGCCCTCACCCTCTCCTGCTAACTGCGCATGCGTGGGCGGGAAGGGGGGAACCAGAGGAGCAGCGATACCTTTTATTGGACCATTGAAATGCACAATGTATTTGTTGAGCTTTCGAAGCAGCTCCATGGGCTTCTTTTTCTTCATCTAAATAAATAATTTTTTAAAAAAAAATTATTATTATTATTATCAGGGAAGATGTTGTTTTAATTTGCCATCTTGCCTTATTTTATTGAATTTTAACATGAATACGTATTTCATTTCATTGATTTTTAACATGTACTAATATGTAATTTATTAAATTTTAACTTGTATATATTGTGTTTTATTGAGTTTTAATGTTTACTAATATATATTGTGTTTTACTGAATTTTAACATGTACTAATATATATTGTATTTACACTCATCCCTCCATGTTTGTGGATTTGATCATTCATGGATTTGATTAATATGTTCCCTCTAGGAATCTCTAGGTCCCCCAGCGCAACTCTATGGTCAACTTTAACTAAAAGTTGCACCAAAGACCTAGAGATTATTCCTAGAGAGACCACTCTCCTAGGCCTTTGTAGCTCCTCCAACGCAACTCCATACTGAATGTATCTTGGATGTTGACAAGAGTTGCGCTGGAGGACCTAGATTCCTCTGAGGTACAAACGTGGTGTTTTTATTATTTGCGGTTTTTCCACATTCACGGGGGTCTTGTGCCCCTAACCCTAGTGAATATAGAGAGGCAAGTGTACTTGTTGCAAGCTTTCCAAGCTCCATGGGCTTCTTCTTCATCAGGGAAGGTGTTACCTTGCCTTATTTTATTACATTTTAACATGTATTATATTTAATTATTTTTTGCAGAATGTATGCCATAAGCAGGTTTATTTTATCTGTTTTAATTGATTGTATGTACTGTGCTGTGTAAATTTACAGTGCTATAGAAATAAAGCTTAATAATAACAACAATAACAATGTTGGGAGACAGATGCCTCTGCAAGTAGTTTCAGCCCTTAGTGAAGATGGTCTGCTGAGGAAGAGATCTTTTGCAGGCAGGCTCCACTTCCTTCTGGCCATGCAAATGGGGAGATGTTCAAAGTCCAGGAAATTTAAAGCCCATATGCTTCTTAACAGGGATCTCAACAGGGACTTGCAAAAGAGAGGTTCCTACTGGGAAGCAAATGGACTTTGAACATCTCCCCATTTGCATGGCCAGAAGGAAGCAGAACCTGCCTGCAAAAGATCTCCTCCCTGGCAGACCATCTTCACTAAGGGCTGAAACTACATGCAGAGGCATCTGTCTGGCTAACATCACCAATTGTGTTTTTTCCTCCTGTTTGGTATGTTACATCTTGCCTGATGAAGAAGAAGCCCATGGAGCTTCAAAAGCATGCAACAAGCATACTGTGCATTTCGGTTGGCGAATAAGAAGAAGTTTTATTTATATTGTCCCGCCTCTCCCGATGGATTGAGGCGGGATTACAACAGAATTATACAAACACGATGATACTAATAACAGTTATTTAAAATCCCAATAAAGCTATCACTGATAGATTTGTTTGGATTTCTTAAATGGCCAACATAAATCTCTCTCTCTCAATGTCGCTGGTTCAGTCCCCGCCAGCTGCTCCTCTTCGTCGGAGGCCGATGCTGCATCCGCATGGCAGAATTAATCCAGTTTGACACTGCTTTAACGGCCATGGCTCCATGCTAGGCGGTGCTGGGAGTTGTAGTTTGTGATGGCACCAGGCCAGGAAGGTGAATGTCTCACAAAACTACCCTTCACAGAATTCCAAAGAATACATCCCAGGATTCCATAGCATGGAGCCATGGCAATTAAAGCAGCGTGAAACTGCTTTACTTCTGCAGTGTGGCAGCACCCTACTACTCCCAGAACCAACCAGCTGACATGATAGTCCTGGAAGCCATAG
>NC_056531.1:16536704-16555996 GCF_019175285.1 Sceloporus undulatus | reverse complement strand
AAGGCCAAAAAGCTAAAACTACAAATCCCAGAATTCCACAGAATGGAGCCACAAGCAGAGTGGTGTCAAGCTGCATTAATTCTACACTGTGGACTCATAGGATGTGGAATTCCTGACTTTTTACCTCAGGTTTTCTTTTTGTGAGTGTGCTTTCATCAATTCTACAGTGTAGATGCAGGAGAGCCTTCTTTTTGTGTGAAGTGGTGAAAGCACACACACACAAAAGGAAGCCTGAGGTAAAAAGTCAGGAATTCCATCCCCTGTGTATGTATTTAATCGACAACTAGGACGTAGATGCCACTTGTATGTCACAAACAGGTCCCAAACACTGCAGAAATAATCCACTTTGAGACCACTTTGACTGCCCTGGCTCAGTGCTAAGGAATTCTGGGAACTGTAGTTTTGTGAGACACTGAGCCTTCTCTGTCAGAGAGATCAATGAACTACAATTCTCAGGATTCCTAGCACTGAGCCAAGGCCAGTTAAAGAGGCTTCAAAATGGATTATTTCTGCAGTGTGTTTTGGGCCAATTTTGGCTAAAAGTTAAAATTAAAGGCGAATAAATGCCCCTCAGTGTCACGTGACACCTCCTTTTTGGCTGAAGGAATGGAGGGGAGGGGAAAAAAAAGAAACGTCGCCATGGCTACAACGTAAGCCCTCACGGGCTCTCCTGAGAAGCGGGGATAGGTTCGAAGGCGTACGTCAATCTTCGGCATTTTCGCCAATCGAGTGGCGGTACCGTCTTGGAAGCCCGCCCCTAGCCTGTGCTGAAGGAGGAGGCCGTCCTTGAGCGGATGACGTCACGCCCCTATTTGCATACTGCCCCGCCTCTTTCGAACTGCTGGTGACGTAGGTTCGGGGATCTGCAGGCAGGTGCTTAGTTGTCTCGCGCCAGTTGCTGCTGCTGCATTTGCTGCGAGAGACCCAGAACGCGTTTTCGAGGTGAGTGCAATTTCCCCTTTTTAATAATGCACCCTTTTTTGGCCCTGAGCGCCTCCTTTTTTTGCATAGCATCTCCCTCTTGCCTTCCTTCCTATTGCACGCGGAGGATAACCTTCATTTGACACATGCGGAACGATGCAGGGGGTTGTGCATCATATTGCAAAGGTGGAGGGGGTGACATCTTAAGCCGGGCTGGAGGTGCTTCAAGGGTGCATAACGTTGCGGGGGGGTATCATTTTGCAAAAACAAAAACTGAAAGAACCACGCAAGCCGGAGGGAGGGGAGTTTGTGCGTGCAATGCGGGCCTGTGCAATGCGATGCAGATGGTAAACAGGCGGCTCAGGCGCAGGTTGCAATGGCAGGGAGGCAGGCAGAGAGAGAGGCAGCTGGGGCGAGGCCTGAAGCAAGAAACGGGGGTGGAAGGAGCAGGAGGAGGAAGAGGAAGGCGAGACAGTCCTTCTCTTGGCATCTTGGCTCCCCTCTTTTGCAGCCCATCCAACCCACTAAATGCATTGGCAGGTCTCTTCCAGGCGGATCCAGGATTGCAATGGTCTTTCAAGCATGGTGAAGCCAGAGAAGAAGGAGCTTCCCGACCTGGTTTGACTCCAGAGATGCCCTTGCTTGGCTGTGGCCTTTTAAATGCAAGCTGGTTTATTTGCAAGGTTGGAGCAAGGGGCTGGATTTCTAATGGTTGCTTATAAAGAGAAAAAACCCCATTGTTTTTCCAGAGTCTAGTTATTCTTGCAATAATTGATAAAGGATTCCCATTCTTGTTTTGCTTTTTCTGGGGATTTTTTTGTTGGTTAATTCTGTGAGTTTATCCATTTTGATAATGCAGGCCATTCTTTTTGTCTCTGTTCCTCAGGAGGTGATGGAGCTTGCGTCCCTTTTTGGATATGGAGGATTTTTGCATCCTTTGCATGTGGGGAGGAATGGCAGGTCCTTGCTGGACATGCCTACCGTCTCTGCTGGTGCCCAGTGCCAGGGCAGAGAGGTGGAATGGCCGCAGCATCCTTTTCAATATATAAATTCTCCCCTCATCCCTTTTCTTGGCTCAGGAGGAGCCAAAGAGATCAGATTCTGCGTTGACAGAGAAGGGAGAGGGCCGCTGGTCAGGTGACACAGAGGCCTAGCTGGTATGAATGATTGATGCCAGCCGGGCGCTGGGGAAGCCAGGCAGCTTGTCACACTGGCCTCCTTGCCTTGGCCTGGCTGGTATGGCTGTATGTATTACAGTGGGCCCTTGGGTATCTGCTGGGGTTTGCTTCCAGGACACCGCCTGGATAGCAAATCCATGAATGCTCCAGTCCCATTGTATACAATGCAGTATTAGAATCATAGAGTTGGAAGAGACCCCAAAAAGGGGCCTGATCCAGTCCAACCCCGTTCTGCCATGCAGGAACTCTCATTCAAAGCATACCCAACAAATGGCCATCCAGCCTCTGTTTAAAGCCCTCCAAGGAAAGAGACTCCACCAAAATCTCCAAGGAAGGAGTGTGTTCCTCTGTCAAACAGTTCTTACTCTCAGGAAGTTCCTCCAAATGTTGAGCTGGAATCTCTTTTCCTGGAGCTTGCATCCATTGCTCCATTGTGTTCTAGTCTCTGGAGCATCAGAAAACAAGCTTGCTCCCTCCTCAGTATGACATCCGCTGGGATTTGGTTCCAGAACCTTCTATGGATACCAAAATACATGGATACCCAAGTCCAATTATATATAGTGGGGTATTAGTATGATTATTATTGTGGGCCATTGGTATCCAGTGGCGTTTGGTTCCAGGATTCCACATAGATACCAAAATCCATGGATGCACAAGTCCCATTATAGACAATAGGGCATTATTGCTGCTGCTGCTGCTACTACTACTACTACAATGGGCCCTTGGTATCTCTATATGTATTTAATTGACAATTAGGATCCAGTTTCCATTTTTATATCATAGTTATAAATATCCATGTTGGTTAAAGTAAAATTGGTTCCAGGATCCTCCGTGGGTACCAAAATGTGAATGCTCAATACCATGGATAGCAAAATATTGTCCCTTATATAAAATAGCAAAATCAAGGTTTGCTTTTTTGAATTTATGTATTTTAAAAAATATTTGCAAGGGATGGATGCTTGAATCTGTGGATAAAGAATCCATGGATATGGAGGGCCGACTGCATTACGTTTGATAGTCCATCTTTCCTCACAAAGGCCTTGGGTCTCCTTTCCATCCATTATCACCCTCACAGTGACCCTGCAAGGCAGGCCAGGCTGAGAAAGTGGCAGGGCAGTCTTGGAATCATAGAGTCATAGAGTTGGAAGAGAGTCCCAGGGCCATCCAGTCCAACCCTCTTCTGCCCTGCATAGCTTCACCCTGTGAGTTTGGGGGGAGGGGACTTGAACCTAGATCTCCCAAGTCCCAGTCTGACCATTACACCTCACCTGGGACAGATGAATAGGAGAGGAGTAGTAAAGTGGAGCCTCCGTGGTCCAAATCAGTCTTTCTCAAGCTGGGGGGTTCTGGCCAGCCATTCTTGCAAGCAGGATGCAGGGCTGGCATAAGGGTAGTGCCAGCAATGACTCTTTTCAGCCTTGACATTGCCAGTGCTGAAGCCTTGGAAGCACTTGGAGAGCAACATGGTGCCCATTTAGGGCTGGTTGGCTCTCCCTGGGCACTGCTAGTGGGTGCCACTTCCGGACTGGGCATCTCTGGAGGACTGCAGACCTCCAGAGATGGGGAGAAGACATCTTTGGTTTCCAGCATGCAAGTATTGGAAAGGGTGGTGTGGTGCCAGTTTTGTCCATGCAATTCCTGATACCACACTTTCTTTCTCCTAAGTTCTGGATCTGGAGGAAGGCACATTTCATATTATGTAATCCTGTTTATTTTATGCAAGGAAAGCTGATGGGTTTTTGTTTTTTTAACTCTCTTGATGTATTCTGTTCAGGATTTAGTTTGGGGGGATTTTGGTTAATTTTAGGAGGACAAGAGGAAGAATGTGATGCGACTGAGAAGGAAAAAGAGCAAAGGAGAAGGGAGTGGGGATGTGTGGCCCACCAGATTTGGTGAACTCATGTTCCCATAATGCTTCACCATTGTTCAGGCTGGCAGGGGATGATGGGCAGTGGATATCGCTAGCTTTTGGCTGGGATCCCTGCTGCAATAACCCTCCATGACAATCTGAACCTTAGGTCCTGGGAATTGTAGTTTATTGTGGCACCAGAGGTCTCGGACAGATAAGGCCGAATGGCTCACAAAACCACAGTTTCCAGACTTCCCTAGCATTGAGCTGGGGTGGTTAAAGTGGTCTCAGACTGGATTATCTCTGCAGGGTGTTTTGGACCTTAGTTGTTAGGAGAAGAAGATGGAGGTTCTCCGAGACCCAAGTTAAATGTTGGATGTGGAGGACCAGGAAAGTTTGTGTGTCTGCTGCTTGCATGCCACTTGGGGATCACATGATAAAAGGGCAGGTTGGAAATACCACAAGTAGGTAAATCTACCTGGTGCCATGATCCAACACAGGCGTAGAAGGGAGGCATCTTTGAATGCACCACTTGCTGGATCTGGAACCATCCATTGCTCTTGATGGGAGAAGGCATGGGAGTGTTAGAAGGAAACCCAAGGGCTATATATACCAATCCCATGCCTTTGCAGGACCCCAATAGATTCTGCTGCCCATCTTTCCTTGCACATTCATCCCCTAAAGCAGTGATCCTCAAACTCTGGTGCTCCAAGTGTTTTGGACTTCAGCTCCCAGAAGCCTCTGCCATCTTGGCCAATTGTCTGGGATTCTAGGAGCTGAAGTCCAAAACACCTGGAAGGCCAGAGCTTGGGAACTTGTCCCTAAAACAAGAACTGTTGAAAACATTGTCATCCATGCTGTCATTCGTGTCCAAATGTGTAGGTCCAGAAATCCAACCTGTGAGGTGTGTTTTGAGCAATGCAGAAGAGCCTTAGTTATTATGTAGTGGTTTTGATGGAGGTGCATGCATGGAACTGTTGTGGTAAACTTTGAAAGCCCAGCTTTCACCAAGATACTCCCCATAATGAAGGGCACACATCCACACAGCCAGCTTGGAGGCAGCTATTTTGATCCACAACAACCACCCAATTCTAGCATGCAAAGCAAATTTTTTGCAAGGCTAATGGCTCTTAGTTGATGGTTCAAGTTACCATTTCGTGTATTGTAGCCAAGGAAAGCCATCTTCCTATCGTTCCTCTACCAGTTGGAGGACTTATAGCAAAGCTCAGATGGAGCAGGGATGCGGGAGAGTGGAGAAAGATGGAGGAAATTTCATCCCTATCTATCAGAAAGTGTCAGCAGTTCATTTCTGCAAGCCCCGACTTCATTTGGAAAAAAAAAGGAAGGCCATTTTCTCTTCTTCGTCCAGCCTGCTTGCTTGTTCCTCCACAAAAGATTTCTTTCCATGCGCTCCAAGGAAAAATGCATTAAAAGGATGCTCACCAGCCTGCAAAGTTTTTCTGTGGCTCTACTTTTACATATGCACATATTAAGTAATATGGTATATAAAAAGCAGATGGCATAAGATACCATCTTCTGCCAAGGCATGGCCTTCACCCTCTTTAGCTCCAGGCTTTTCCCTTCCAGGTGATGCTGAGAACTGAATCCTAGGGTGCATCTACACTACAGAAATAATGCAGATTGACACTACTTTAAGTACTTTTGTGCCATCCTATGGCATCCTGGGATCTGTAGTTTTACAAAGACGTTAGCCTTCTCTGCCAAAGAAGCCTGGTGCCTCACCAAACTACAGATCCCAAGATTCTGTAGGATGGAGCCATGGCTATTAAAGTGGTGTCTAGCTGCATTAATTTCTACAGTGTAAATGCACGCCTAGACTCAGCCAGTCCTACCAAACGTAAAAAGTCATCCCTCTGTATCCACAGATTCAACCATTCATGGTTCAACTATCCTGGCACAACCCCAGCGGATACCAAGGGCACACTGTATTAATAATACCCCATTTTATATAATAGGACATGAGCATCCACAGATTTTGGTATCCACGATGGGGTCCTAGAACCAAACCCTAGTGGATACTGAGGGCTCACTGTATAAGTGAAATGTGGCTCTCATCCTAAAAGTCCTAGAACTGGAAAAGTCCCTCAAAGGCCATATAGTCCAACCCCTGGCTCAGTGCAGGCTCTCCATTTAGTGCATCCTCAAAGATGTTCAGAGAATGAGACCCAACCACCTACCTCTTTCGGTGACTGGTTCCATTGTCGAATGCCTTTTACTGTCAACAAGTTCCTTTGAATGTTCGATCAAACTCTGCCCTTCTGTAATTTAAAACTATTGTTTATTTTATTGGATCCTGGGATGGGATCCAAGCTGGAGACCAAGGCAGTGGAACCATGAGACTGGTCCTGGTCTTACCCTTTGGAGCATCAGAGAACAAACCTGTCTCCTCTTCTTAATATTTCCTTGAGATATTTAAAAAGGGTAGCCATAACACCCCTCCATCTTCTCTTCACCAGGCTGAAAATCCTTCAATCTCTCCTCATAGGTTTTGTTCTCCATCCCTCTTAGCATCCTCATTGCCCTTCTCCGCTTCATCTTGTTTACATCCTTCATAAAATGAGGCACCCAGAACTGGACACAAGACTCCAAATGAAGCCAGAGTCGCACAGAACATAGGGAGACTATGATGTTTATCACACTATGCTCTACTTGGAAATGATGTGAATGCAGGCTAACATAGTATTTGCCTTCTTTGATGCAGCATCACATTGCTGGGTTGTGTTCAACTTTACATCAGGAATGAACTCCAAGGTCCTTTTCACATGAAGTACTGCTGAGCCAAGTATGCCGCCCCATCCTGCATTTGATTTTTTGAGACCTAAATGTAGAATTTAGTACTTGTCTCTTACTGGATTTCATTTTATTAATTTCTACACTGCAGCTCTGTTAAGTCCTGTATCCCTCATCCTGTGTACATGAATCTGGTTTTCTGTGGCCTAAATATAAAATTCTATTTAAATTAATTTATAACCTGCTATGCTGGCTATTTGCTGTATTAAATGAATTGATTGATTGATTGATTGGTATTCTGCCTTTCTCTGAGGGCAGGATCCATAAGGATTTTAATGCTGGTGATACTGCACAAAGTTAAGAGGTAGCCATGCTAGTTTGGAAAATCATACTTTGGAGGTATGCTGTTTAAATGATACATGCATCTTAAGAGGCCAGAAGCTGGACTGGAGTATGGCTTTGGCATGGCTTCTGGCATCTTAGGATGCATGCAGCATTAAACAGCATATCTCGAAAACGACCTGAAACAGCTTTATTTTGGCCTGTCCATTTAACCAAGTAGATGTGTTCCTGGGCATGCTTTCTTTAACAGAAAAATTGGGGCCAGAGGTGTAAATAACATGGAAAGAAAAGGGACATGTTCCTACACCTTAAAGGCTGCATCTACACTGCAGAGTTAATGCAGTTTGACACCGCTTGAATTGCCTTGGTGCAATGCTATGGAGTCCTGTGATTTGTATTTTTGTGAGACATTAGGCTTCTCTGTTAGAGAGCGCTGGTGCCACAACAAACTACAGATCCCAAGGTTCCACAGCATGGAGCCATGGCAGTTAAAGTTTTATTATTATTATTATTATTATTATTATTATTATTATTAACCTTTATTTATAAAGTGCTGTAAATTTACACAGCGCTGTACATACAATATTTTTAAATGAACGGATCCCTGCCCTCAGGCTTACAATCTAAAAAGTGGTATCAGATTTCATTAATTCTTCACTGCAGATCAAACCATAATCTATCCAAGGCTGCATTTACATTGCAGAAATAATGCAGTTTGACACCGCTTTAACTGCCATTCCAGAATGCTGAGAAATACTGGGATTTATAGTTCATTGTGGCCCAAGAGCTATCTGACAAGAAGCTATTAGAAGAAGCCACAGACTACAGATCCACATTATCGCATTGAGCAATAGCAGTTAAAATTGGTGGCAAACTGGATTATTTCTGCAGTGTGGATACAACCTGGCTTTCCTCATATTTTGTCAATATATTTTGGGCCACTATACCCATATCCCCACACAGAATGGCTGGAAACAATGGGGGCTGTAGTCCAACCTTTGCCACTTGAAAGTTTGGGGATGCTGCCATAGAGCATTGCCACGCTGGTGCCTCAAAATCATCTGGTGGATGCCTGTTTGTTCACTCATCTTGCATGAAGGCAGTGCCATTCTTACGTGGCATTGGCGACTCGAAGGGGTGGCCTGCTTTGCCCACTGTTTCAAGAGTCTTTTGAGGATGAAAAAAACTCCTTTAGTTTGCCCCTCTTTTAATTTTGTTTCGATTAAATCATGTGAGAAAAACCCGACGCCTTTCAGACCTGATTTCTCCTTGGCTGCAAATGAAGGCCAGGTTCTCATTCTGAGCTCCTTCTAATCTTGTTTTCTTGTTATCCTCCATGAGTTTAGCCGCTCTTGTCATCATAAAATCGCCGGGCCAGGGCTGAGGCGTCCCAAAGGCCTGGAAAGAAGGAGGATGAAAACCAGCCAGTGTCTGGTTGTGCCCTCCAAGTCTCCAGCCCCGCATGTGCGACTCCATTGCACACTAGCCACAACCCATGGGTGTGAGCGACCAGTGCTACCTTTTCAGCTGACAAAATTGGGTTGAGATTGCCCAGCTGCCTCAGCCCTTTTCTTGTATATCTCCTGATTCCCTTTGTGCCAGGAATCTTCCACCATCTTTAGTGCCAGGAACAGTTTCCCCATCTCCATGGTTATTCCTCGTGCCAGGAAAAGCTAACTGTTTCCGGTTCCTTTGATGCCAGAATGGTGTTCTAACATTCCAGTTCCTTTCTGCCAGAAAGTTCCCATCTCCTGGATCCTTTTGTGCCGGACAGTTCAACATTTACTGGTTCGTTCTTGTACCAGGACTGTTTAAACATCTCTGGTTTCTTTTGCTGCCAAAACACGTTCCACCATCTCCGTTCCTTTGTGCCAGGACATGTTCCACCTCTCTGTTTTTCATGTCAGGAAAATTTCCTCATTGTTCCTTTGTGCCAGAGAACTTCCATCATCTCCGGTTCCTTTTGTGCCAGGAATGGTTCCACCATCTCCCTGGTTTCCTTCATTCAGGAACATTCCATCCATCTCCCAGTTCCTTTTGGTGCCAGGAACACATGCCATCATCTCCGGTTCCTTTTGTGCCAGGAATGGTTCCACCATCTCCTGTTTTATTGTGCAGGAACAATGCTACATCTTTCGGGTCCTTTTTGTCCAGGATGGTTTCCACCATTTTTCTACTTCTTTTGTGCCAGCTGATAAACAAGCGGCAAGCTGGTGAATTTTCTACTGTAGCTGCGAACTTATATTGGCCACGCACTTGGACCAGGTTTTTGGCCTAGGATTTGCTTTTTGCCTCCCTGCAGGGGGCCTAGTGAATTTGAAAGGGAATTCTCACTTCTGGTGCATCCTGGGCATGAGAACCGCACAGTGGAGCATCCCTATATTGGGCGATGCAAGCCAGAAGCCATGGTCCCGAATGTTAGCCAGCCTCCCTCAAGACCCTTTTTTCTGCAGAAGGAATGTGATGACATTTAGACTGCAGACTTTACATCAACCCCTCTCCCCCAAATAGTTGGGGCCTTGTACGTCAATTCACCCCCTTTTTTCCTTTCGGTTTTAGGACCCTCCATGAATACCAAAATCCAGGATGATCAAATCCTGTTGAATACAATGGCATAGCAAAATGATGTCCCTTATATAAAAGGGCAAAATGAAGATGGCTTTTGGAAACTTTATAAAAATATTTTCAAGCTGTGGAGAGCCAACTGTACCCATTTGTTGTCCCACACAGAAAAACACACCCTTTCCAGGCTTGTTTGTGCTCTTCCCATCATGGAGAAACTGAGCCATGTGTCCAAAGGAGGGGACTAACAATGGGAAGGAAACATGAACCTATGGGAAAGACTTAGGGAGCTGGGCATGTTTAGCCTGGAGAAAAGAATGTTAAGATGTGATATGAGCCCTGTTTAAATACTTGAAGGGATGCCATATTGAGGAGGGGAGCAACTTGATTTCTGCCTGTCCAGAGAACAGGACCCAATGGAGCAATGGATGCAAGCTCCAGGGAAAGAGATTCCAGCTCAACATTTGGAGGAGCTTCCTGAGAGTAAGGGCTGTTCAACAGAGGAACCACTCCTTCCTTGGAGATTTTGGTGGAGCCTCCTTCTTAGATGTCTTTAAACAGAGCTGGAGGGCCATCTGTCAATGGGTGATGCTTTGATGGAGAGTTTCCTGCATGGCAGAGAAGGGGGTTGGATGGCCCTTTTTGGGGTCTCTTCCAACTCTGATTCTATAATCTACAAATAGCCACACCTTGTGTTCTTTCACAATCCAGTCAGCCCAGACTAGCTAGAGGGCAGACATTTTGCCCTGGACTTGTAGTTACTGCCTGTGCAGAGTGTTTGGGGGCAAAGTTGCCTGAGACCTTTTGGGTTCTGGTTTTCATCCCTCGTTTTCTCCTTTTCCAGATTGTTTTAAAGCTACTTGTGTTGTTCTGTTGTCGGTTGTTGTTGTTTGCCTTCAACATCATTTCCAATTTGTGGCCACCCTAAGGCAACCTATTCTGGGTTTTCTTGGCATGATTTGTTCAGAGAAGGTTTGCTTGCCATTGCCCCTGAGGCTGAGAGAGTGTGACTTGCCCAAGGTAACTTAGTAGGTTTCTATGGCTGAGCAGGAAATCGAACCCTGCTCTCCCGAGTTGTAGTCCTTCACTGAGACCACTATGCCGTTGTCTGTACCCTTCCTTAAAATCTCTGGACTGTTAGGAAACTCATAATCCCTTTGATAAATACAGTACATGTAAATCAATGGTGTTTTTCTTCTCCCCAAACTGTGCACAGCTGGACGAACCCACCATGAGTCTCTTGAATCTGGCCACTGGACCCCATGGACACACCAATACAAGCTGGGAGAAAAGCAGTGGCAGTGTCCTCTTTGTTGTGTTGCTGCCTTTGCGATGCAAATGCACATTTGTTGTGGTGCTTTTAGTTTTTTTGTCCTGCTTTTTCCAAAAAGAGAGCAGGAAAAAGGCCTGGGTGACAGAGATGCAGTTTAGGCAAAAAAATTGAAACCAGTGTCTTCATTTAAGAAGAACATGTGGTTGAGTCACTCTGCCTGGAATGCCAAATCCTAAATACTCCAAAATGGTGCAGGTGGGTGGGCTGAGAGAATGACACCTTGCCTTTGAGATGGTCAGCAGACACAAACTTGCGCATGCACAAAATTATAAATATGTATAAAATCACCTTCAGTGTAAGGAGTATAAGAACCATAAGAATTTTATGTTTAGATTGGATCCGTCTCCCGAGGCATTCATTCTGCGTAGGCCATATTCCAAAATCTGATCCAAGTGGCAACCATGGCCTAACTCAGATTGTGTTGTTGCAACTCCCAGCATTCTTCGGCATTGCCTGTGCTTGCTAGCTTGTGGGAGCTGCATCGAAGGGCTGCACACCAAACGTATTTATTATGGTAGGCTTTCTTTAGGGTTGCGCGTTATGAAACGACTGCGCACAGAGCAGCAACAAAAACAAACACAACAACAAAAAGGAAACAAATCCAATTTTGAAAACGTTTTAAATTTAAAAGGTAAACAAGCAACCTAATTAAAACTGGAGAATTTCATCATTAATTCATTTCACACTTTGAAAACATGATGAATAAAAAGCCATGGAAACACACTGTCGCGCCTTATTGCCTTTTTTCACTGCTGCCATTTGTCTGTAATTGTTGTTATTCCCTGCTTCGACCCATGGGGGAGAGTGGGTAAGAGAAGAAGAAGATGCTGATGAGTATGTTGTTGTGGATGTTAAACTTGGGAGCCACTGGGTTACGGTTACGGTCTGGATTTACCAGATGGTGGATGGAATGGATAAATCTTTGGAGGAATATGTGAACAGAAGTTTCCATTTCCATGCAATTGCACATTTTTATGAGAATAAAAAGCTCTTTTGGAAAGGGAGGCAATCTCCTCCTCTGCTTTCTTTGGGCCATTTTTTTCCTGGTTTGGCGTAGGTGGGGGGCTTAAGAAACCCACCTTGAGAGGCATCTGTGGCTGCAAAGAGATGATCAATCCAATAAGCTTAATTGTTTGCTGGCAGCCCTGCAAAAAAGTCTTCTCCCTTTTGCTGCTTTACAAACCTGCTTCCATCTGCCTTTTTACACCCAACCAGCCCTTGCAGGGCACGCGGCAGGAAACTGAGATGGCCTCCTCTGTGGCCTTCTCAGCCTGCTTTTTTATTATTCCTTGATGGCGCCGGAGAGTGACGTAAAGTGGATTTATTTGTCTGCGCATTTTTATTATGTCTTGCCCTCCACGGGATGGAACTGCCATGGCCAGACCGGTTCACAACAATCCTGTGAGGTAGGCTGGGATGAGAGTCGGAGAAAACAAGGCCAATCATAACCTCTCCAAGTGGAAATCCTCTTGGGATGGTAGTCTTATAGAGCTCATTATATTCATTCAGAGGTCTGGCTATGGCCCTCTGCTCATCCAGGCATCTGGATTTTATTTACTCTTTTTAGGAGATAGATAGATAGATAGATAGATAGATAGATAGATGATAGATAGATAGATAGAGGAGACAATGTGGTGTAGTGGTTTGTGTTGGACTATGGAGACCAGGGTTCGAAGCATCCCCCATCTTCCATGAAAGAAGGGCTCAGACTCTCTCTGTGTTTCCACCAATATTTCCTAGCCTTCCTTTTTGGGTGATCACAGCAATATTTCCAAATTTAATGGCAACCCCCCCCCCCACTCTCCTCTTTTTGTTAAAATCGAGGTAGACAAAGTCAAAGTTGCACTTCTCAGTCCAGTCAACTGAGTGGGCCCATTTCTCCGCAGGACTAACGAAGCCATAAGAAAGGAGCAGCTTCATCATATTTTAAAAACCAGACTGAGGTTGGGGATGGAGGCAGTGCCACATTTTGGATAAAACTAGTCTTCAAAGGGGGTCCAATGTCTACTGCCAGTTTGTATTTCTTGGTTTCATGGCTGGTTTTCTGGGAAGATTTAAAACTTGACTCTCCAGAACTCTTCGGGAATATGATAGCATCTCAGAAAAATGCAATTTTGGTGTGGCTGCGGGTCCAAGTTTGCAGGGCAGGGTATTGAGGGGTTACTAAAAAGGGGCTGGAAACTACATTTCCCTCTCACTTGTAATATAAGAATCATGGCTTAAAAGATTTTGGATATACCGCAAAGCAGATGGACAGGGGACATGAAAAGTTGGCATCATGAGACCAATTCAGAATTATCTCTTAGCTGTGGCCAACTAAGGCTTCATTCTACACTGTCGAAATAATGCAGTTTGACCCCACTTTGCTGCTGGTAAAGTACAATTTTAAGCCTTTGCCTTGCTCAGAGTTCTCTAAATGTCTTGCAAGCCAACAAGGCCTTTTAACAAAGATAAGTTTATCCGAAACATGTAGGTAATAACATACATGATAGGTAACATAGCTGTAAATAAACCATAGGAAATGGATCCGTGGGTATTTTTGTAATGCCCTATGTATTTTTCTTGAATGTCCAACATTTTGTGTTGCCTTATCCTCCTTTGTGATGATGAGTTCTGGTCACCCTGAATACATCACTGCTTTTAGGTGCAAGTTGTTCTGCAGTTTCAGGTGAAGGAGCTCTGGAAACAGGCACCAAAACACACCTTTAGAGACTATATTTTAAAATTCTGGAATTGGCGAAGACTTGGAGGACCCACACTTCCCACCCCTGAAGCAGGGATGCTACTTTTGGGCATGAGTGAGTCCTGAGATGTCCCTTCCCAGGTCCATCTTGGGCTGCCGAGGGTCATCCGCCGTCTCCCCTCTCAGCCTTCTGCCATTTTATGCCCCCCAGATGGCGTCTGCCACTGATGCCCGCTACGGCCAGAAGGAATCCTCCGACCAGAACTTTGATTACATGTTCAAGATCCTCATCATCGGCAACAGCAGCGTCGGGAAGACCTCCTTCCTCTTCCGGTATGCGGACGACTCTTTCACCCCGGCCTTTGTCAGCACTGTCGGCATTGACTTCAAAGTGAAGACCATCTACCGCAATGACAAGCGCATTAAGCTGCAGATCTGGGTAAGGGAATTGCTTGGGAGCCAGCCTACCTTGCAGGGTTGTTTGCAAGGATTGCCCCTAAATAGGTCTGTGGTTATTCCCTGGCATCTCCGAAATGCAAGGCCTTTAGTCTCAGTTTCAGTAGAATACATGACAGTAATGTTAAGAGAAAAATTGTACTGTGGGCCCTTGCTATGATACATGGGATTTGATTCCAAGGCCTCCCATGGATACCAAAAATCAAAGTGTTCTAGTAAAATAGTATCCCTTATATAAAATGGCAAAGTCGAGGCTTGCTTTTTAGAATGTATAGATTTTAAAAATATTTTCAAACTGAGGGTGCTTATATCCATGGATATGGAGGGCCGGCTTATAAATTGCCAGTCAACAGTGTGACTGATGGGCATTAGTTGGGAACCAGAGGGAAGAAATTGCCCTGCCCCTCCCAGAATCCCCAGTCAGCATGGCCAGGGGTGGGTTTCTGGTGTCTGTAGTCTTAAAACGTAAGTTGCACAAGCTCAGTTCTTCATGCTGCAGCCTTATTTGTCCTACCAGGGAATAAGCCCCGTTGACTTCAGTGGGACTTGCTTCTGACATGACCATGGGTGTTACGAGGAATTTCTGTCTGAAGCAGGTGGAGGGTCAGCCGACTTTGCTTGAAGAGAAAGGAGATTTAAACACATGAAAGAACTGCAGCTGTTTTTTGGCGGGGGGGGGGGGTCCATTAACACTTTTCTTTTTGTGGCAGTTGCAGTACATAGACAGTTAATATTTATAGAGTATTTGGCCACCATCAAGTCATAACATTCATGTCAGTTGCTATTATTATTATTATTATTATTATTTTGCTTTATTTATATAGCACTGTAGATTTACACAGTGCTGTACATACAAACATTACAACAGATAAAGTAAACCTGCCCATGGTGTACAGTCTAAGAAATAATAGCATAATACATATAAATAATACATAACAATACAGGAAAGGGTACAATAAAGTAAAGCAGGCAACAAATGAAAAATATCACCCACTCAATTCAGAGGCTGTGATCGACTGAGGCAAAATTGTCTGTCTTCACCTAAACTCTGAAAATTGTACTTTTAAGGGACTACACCTGCCAGAATCTCCTGGCCCCAAAGCCATTTTTCCAGCCTCTGACCCACTTGAGTCATTTCTGTGGTGTGACTGGACATGGCATCAGAATGCCTATCTGCGACCCTCTCTAGCACTGAAAATATACCTGGGAGGTGGGTGCCAGCCCTTTGGGGCAGGTTTTTGGCGATGGAGCAGCATGAGGAAGGTTGGATTGTGCTCCGCTTCCTACTGGATTCCCCTTCCATATGAATAAAAGCCATGCTTTGGCTTTGAGCTCCTCCATCCCAATGTTTCTTCCAGGACACGGCTGGGCAGGAGCGGTACCGGACCATCACCACTGCCTACTACCGAGGCGCCATGGGCTTCATCCTGATGTACGACATCACCAACGAGGAGTCCTTCAATGCTGTCCAGGACTGGTGAGTCTGGGCACTGGAAGATGGCGGTGGGGGGGCCATCCTCCTGAAGCCTCTTGCAGGAACCCACTTTTCAAATCTTTGATATTCATTTCTAAAGGGCATTTCCGAATGCAGAAAAGAGGCATGGGGATAGGAGAGGAAGGTGGGCTCAATAATTTTACAAGACACAGTTCCAAATATAATTTTTTAATGCCCTTCCCACTGCTGAGTTTTCTGAAAGTTTTTTAGGGCTTTCCCCCCCGCTAAACGTTCCTCCACCTTCTGCCTTTTCACCTCCTGGACTGAGTCTCTTCCATGTTTATGTTCCATAGTGTGTGTTTGTGCACATGGAGGATTTTGTATTGTGCTGTGCTACTCCTTTATTTCAATGGTCTTCCATTTGTTTTGGAATTCAGCTGCCAGAAGCCCCAGCAGTCAGGAATTATAGGAGTGGAAGTCCAAATCATCTGGAGAACCAACGATTGCGAGCCACCGATTTATCTATAGCCTTTCCTCAAACCTGTAGAATCATGGGAGGCCAGGGTTCAAATTCCCACTTGGCCACAGGTGATCGTTGTGTAACCCTCTCTCAGCATCCTAGGAAGGCCATGATGGTAAACTCCCCTTGAATAATAAATGTCATCTAGAAAACCCCAGGAGAGCTTTGCCCTAAGTCACAGGAGACAGCTCAGATCCCCTCTGCTCACCCATGGAAACCCACTGGGACAGGTTACACCTTCTCAGCCTCAGAGGAAGGCAGTGGCAAACCTCTTTTGAATAATATTTTTTCCCAAGAAACCCGTAGTGGTAGAGCTGCCATAAGCTGACTGGAAGACCCAAGGCAATGTGGTGTCCTCTTCCCATCTCTTTCCCATCTTTCTCTAGGTCGACCCAGATCAAGACCTACTCTTGGGACAACGCCCAGGTGCTGCTGGTGGGCAACAAGTGTGACATGGAAGATGAGCGGGTGGTGTCGTCGGAAAGGGGCCGCCAGCTTGCTGAACACCTGGGTGAGTGACCAGCATGGTTTTGGGGGGAAGGGCCTCCTGTGTGGGCTGCAAAAGGGGACTTAATGCAAGATTAATGCATTTCAGGATTTTCAATAGGCTCACAGGCTTCCCAGGAGCATTTTTGGCTGGTGGCTAGCTTGAGTGCCAAGCAGGGTCCCCAGCTGACCTACCAGCACTGCTGTGCCCACAGCCTCCTTGCCTGGGATGGCTTTCTCTTCTTCCTCCCCTTCTGGTGCAGTTCCAATCCTTAAGCCTTCTCTTCTCCTCTTTCTCCAGGGTTCGAGTTCTTCGAGGCCAGCGCCAAGGACAACATCAACGTGAAGCAAACCTTTGAGCGCCTGGTGGACATCATCTGCGAGAAGATGTCAGAGTCCTTGGATGCAGCTGACCCGGCAGTGACCGGTGCCAAGCAGGGCCCCCAGCTGACTGACCAGCAAGCCCCTCCACACCAGGATTGTGCCTGCTAAGAGACTTGAGTGTGGAAACTCCACCCTTCCCTAAATTTTCCGGGGACCCCCCCCTGCCTGCCAGTGCCCCCGATCCTTGGCAACTTTTGCTCCCCTGTCCTCACCACCCACTCCCACATCCAGCCCCATCCTCTTCCTTCTCCCTTTGCATCCGGGGGGGGGGGACTCAGACCCGGAGTGTGTCCAGCCTTCTTGGAATCCTAAACATCGCTCCCTTCAATCTTTGGGTGGGGGCAATACGTTCCCACCTGCCTTTTGAGCCCCAGGGAGATTTTGTTTGGATGGAGGTGGAAGGAGAGGTAGAGCAGGAATTTTAGCAGCCCTCGTGGCTTTATGCTTTTATTCATGTATTTATTTATGTATTTATTTATATATTTATACTTCCCCTCTGTTTATATGTCTGACTTTCTCTACCTCTTCCTCCTCTCTTTGAGGGTCCCAACCCGCTCTGGACCACCTCTGGCTGTCAGGGCAATGTTTGTGTTTTCACATGCAGGAGTACCTGCGACATGGAAAGTTCCTGTCCCCTTTCCTTCCCTCTGTCTCTTTTGGGTCATCTTGGCTCCAGGAAAGATGTTCCAGATGATAATTCCTCCCCTGAGTTGAGTGCCTGGTCCAAAGCAGGAGACGGTCCCTAATTCTGCTAAGTCAGCATTTGAACCTTGTGTCTTTTAACTTGCGCCTGGCCATTGCCACCACCGCCTTCGCCATCTGACACACAGAGACACGATAGGGATTTTTCCCCAGGGGGGGACACCCTTTGGTTCCAAGCAACTTCTCCCCACAGCTACTCTTGTGGATTTGAAGGTCTCGTTTTTGCAGGTTTGGCAAAGACTGAAGCCTGTGCCTGGCCATACCACTTTCCTCCCCAAGCAGAGGCACACAATATTGGGTTTTATTTTACTTGCCCCAACCCATTCAACATCTCTGTGTGTACAAAGTGTGTTTCACAGAGAAGGCCAGACTTGGAGTTCTGTGTGGACTGGTACTGGTATGTTGTTTGTGATATATGTGAAACTACACATCTAGTCTGAGATGGCACAGGTCATGTTATGCTTGGGTTTCTTGGACCTTGGTGGTTAGAGTGGCTGTGGCAGACGCATGCAATTGTGTCCTCCCTAACTTGGTCTCCCCCCCCCCTCCCAGGGAAGTATCTTCTAGTTGTTCCACCCAAGAGGACAACTCTGCCCTTTCCCACTCTTGGTTGTATAAAAGATCTTCGAGGCTTGCTTGATCCTCCTTCCCGTCTTCCTCAGTGTACAGAAAAGAGAGAAGGGAAGACTAAGATGTTCACTCCTGACCCCTGTAAATAGAAGTAGGCTGTGATGTGCCCGTGGACCTCTCATTGCTGTGCCGTGGCTTGTGATGTTTTTATGTTGTTGTTTTTTTATAAATGTCATATATTTTAAAGGTTTTTCAGTTGCTTGTGAGTTGTTACTGATACATGTATATATACATATATACATACACAGAGACATTTAAAAAGAGAAAGGTCGACAGAGGGAGGGCAGGCAGCTATTGTCACCCTGAGTTGCTCTGCAGCATTGGAGGAGAGTGAAACCCCTTTGCAGACCCCCTTGGAAAATCAATTGAGAAACACCTATTTTTAAAAATGCATTCCTTCTCCTCTTTTGAGACATGTCTCCTTGCTTTTGGAAAGGGATAGGGGTGTGTTGGAATGATTTGGACAATCTAGTTTCCCAGCACAGTAAACCACCTTTTTCTTCCGGTGCAAAGCAGTGCAACTTGGTGGCTGAATTCTGTCAACAACCCTTTGCGCGCGTTCCCTTCTGCTCCCTGCCCCAATGGCCCTCCTTTTAATTTTTAATGGAAGCACTGGAAGGTTTGTTTTACGGATACTTTGACACAAGTTGTCCTCTTTCTCTTTCTCTCTTTTGTGAAGTTTACTTCTATGGAAAAAAAATAAGCTGTACTGTATTTAAAAAAAACCTGTCAGAAGTGTCAAATTCAGTTTCCTATTAAAAAAACAACAAAAAAATCACTGTATTAAACAGATATGTGAAGAAATAAAATTGCCGATCACAAAAAAGATTTGATATGATGAGTTAGTGTGAAGGTGGAGTTTTAAAGCCTCAACGGTTGTGGAGATGCTGGTGATTGCTTGTAGGTTCAGTGTCTCTCATTTGGGGAAAAGGAGACATGGCTAGGTGAAAGCGAGACAGAACCTCCCTGTGCACATCACAAGTCAGGGCAGAAACACCAGCATGCATCCTAGCACCTTCATGCTCTAATCTGGTGACCTTCTGCTCAATCCTTGCTATTC
>NC_056531.1:16534948-16536604 GCF_019175285.1 Sceloporus undulatus | reverse complement strand
CAAGTTAAAGTGGTGCCAAACCGGGTTATTTCTCCAATGTGGATGCATCCTTAGGGTCAGAAATGACTTGAAGGCACACAACAGGAATGCACCCATAGGGAATGGAGAGAAAATCTCTTTTTCACACTTCACAGTTATAGCAGTTTGATACCACTTTTAACTGCCATACCATGTTGGCCAATAGTGTGGGATTCTGGGAGCAGGAGTCCAAAATGCCTTAAAGGGCAGAGTTTGGGGACCACTGCTGGAGGGTGTGAAATGGGAGGAGGAGGTTAATGGTGTGAGGCCCAACCCTGAGGAGGCCATTGCTTGATGCTGCCTGCCTTTTTCCTCCTCCTGCTTTTCCCTCACAGAGTTTTGGACTTCAACTCCCAGAATCCCACTCTATTGGCCATGATGATTGAGGCTTCTGGGAGCTGAAGTTCAAAAATCTCTTCAAGGGTAGAGTTTGAGGACCACTAGTCCTACTTTTCCTTCATAAGATTTGGACTTCAACTTCCAGAATCCCACTCTGTTGGCTAACATGGCTGAGGCTTCTGGGAGGGCACAGTTGGGGACCACTGTTCCTGCTTTTCCCTCACAGGCTTTTGGACTTCAACTCCCAGAATCCCAGGGTATTGGCCAACATGGCTAGGCTTCTGGGGGCTGAAGTCCAACATCCCTTCAAGAGCACAGTTTGGGGACCACTACTGCTTTTCTCTCACAGGCTTTTGGACTTCATCTCACAGAATTCCACTGTATTGGCCAACACGGTTGAGGCTTCTGGGAGCTGAAGTCCAACACCTCTTTCAAGGGCACGCTTTGGGGGAACTACCGCGAGAACGCCGAAACAACGCGTCACTCTATACTTTTCGTATCTCTACTTTCTCATCGAAGCAGTTTTCGAGGGGGCGGGCCTTGGTGACTGGTGACGTCACGCGGAAGGCGGGGAGATGCCGTTGCCGCGACGACGTGTATGACGTCGGTAGGAAGGAGGACGGGAATTGGTGGTCCGCCGCGCGTGGGGGAGGAGCTGAGAAGGGCGGAAGTGTGAACTGTTTCCGCTTCCGGCGGGGTGCTTTCTCTCTCTCCCTTTCCGTTCGGCGAGGAGAGGCCGCAGGAGCCGCGTGGCCGGTGGGTGGCTTAGCCTTCCGTCGCAGTGCATTCTGAACCCCGGTTGTTGTCGCTTGCTCTAGCTATAATGGCTCCATGAGGCCTTGGAGCACCTTTGGGAGAAAGAGGTTGGCAGCATGGGCTTTCCTAGGCTTCGAGCCACTTCCTCAGATGCATTTGGCGACTCTGCTGATTCTACAGACTGTATCTTTCAAAGGAAGAAAGGCTGCAGAAGCTCATGCTGACAACCTCTTTATTATCATTGTTATTTATGCCCTTTGGCCCTAAAGGCTCCACACAAACGGAGAAGGGAAGGGTGTAGTTGCTTTAATATTGTAGTAATCTGGTTCTGTTTTAATGTACGCCTTTTGCATGCTTTTAATGGGACGCTCGTCCCTCCATATTTGCGGCTTCGGCTTTTGCAGATTTGATTATGCACGGATTTTGTTAATATGTTCTCTCTAGGAACATCTGGGTCCTCCAGCACAACTCTATGGTCAACTTTAACCAAAGGTTGCCCTGAAAGACCTAGAGATTATTCCTAGAGAGAACACTCTACTAGGC
>NC_056531.1:16534239-16534938 GCF_019175285.1 Sceloporus undulatus | reverse complement strand
CTTTGTAGCTCCTCCAGCGCAGTTCTATGGCCAGTGTCTGTCGGACAGTCACCATAGAGTTGCCCTGGAGGACCTAGAGATTCCTAGAGAGAATACTCTTCTAGGCCTTTGTAGCTCCTCCAGCGCAGTTCTATGGCCAGTGTCTGTCGGACAGTCACCATAGAGTTGCCCTGGAGGACCTAGAGATTCCTAGAGAGAATACTCTTCTAGGCCTTCGTAGCTCCTCCAGCGCAGTTCTATGGCCAGTGTCTGTCGGACAGTGACCATAGAGTTGCCCTGGAGGACCTAGAGATTCCTAGAGAGAATACTCTTCTAGGCCTTTGTAGCTCCTCTAGTGCAGTTCTATGGCCAGTGTCTGTCGGACGTTGACCATAGAGTTGCCCTGGAGGACCTAGAGAGGACGCTCTACTAGGCCTTTGTAGCTCCTCCAGTGCAGTTTCTATGGTCAGTGTATGTTGGACGTTGACCATAGAGTTGTCCTGGAGGACCTAGAGGTTCCTAGAGAGGGGTTCTCGCAGGTCTCCCCAGCATGGATGTAATCATTTTCATTGGCTTAACAGTTATGTCCTCTCCCTTTTCCCAGGTAACACTTAGCTGCCACAATGCAGATCTTTGTGAAAACCCTGACGGGCAAAACCATCACTCTTGAGGTGGAGCCCAGTGACACCATTGAAAACGTCAAGGCCAAGATCCAGGACA
>NC_056531.1:16527662-16534214 GCF_019175285.1 Sceloporus undulatus | reverse complement strand
CCGCAAAAAAATGGATGCAACTACGGAAATGGAGATTCCACCTCAACATTCGGACAATAAGGCTGTTCGACAATGGAAAATGCTCCATTGAAGGGTGGTGAGTTTCTTTTTAAGAGGGTTATTTAAACAGAAGCTGGATGGCCATCTGCCAGGGATGCTTGGATTGTAAGTTCCTGCATGGCAAATGGGGTTGGAGGATGGCCCTTGCGGTCTTCCCAACTCTAGGATTCTATGAACCCTAAAGGGAAGGATTAGGGAAGCCCCCCATACATAGGTGTTACATTAACTATCAATGTGTAATTCCAAGTTATTTATTCAAACAAGCAAAAACATACTGGAAAAGGTAGAATGCTGACCGTATGTGTCTTGTGTATTCCTGCATGGCAGCAGGTGAACGGGATGGCCCTTGGGTTCTCTTTCAACTCTTTGTTTGTGTTTGAACATGCCATGACTTCCTCTGTTCTGGAAACTGAGTGACATTCGTCTCTTTTTATTTTGAGTATTTATACCCCGCTATTCAGCCACAATGGATCACAGTGTGGACAAACAGATGTTTAGGGATAGGGAGGGGACAGAAGGGAGCATGCCCATTTACACTATTTGGATAACATCCATACTGGACTGTCGCATGAACGAGCCATCGCACCTGGGCCATAGTGGGAGAACATCATGGGCATCGGCTCCCATCTCCAAACAACTCCTAATGATGAATGCTGGGTGTTGCAGTCCCCACAACATGGAGCACCCCTTCAATAATGTGGCAATGGCCATATGGAGTGAACAAGCTTGGAAAGTTGGCTTTGTGGACTACCGCTCTCAGAGTCTACACTGGGAATAAGCAGAATGATTGGTTTGACTGTGGGACTATGACGCTGGAGACCAGGTTCGAAACCTGACTCGGCCATGTAAACCCACTGGGTGACCTTAGCAAGTCACACTCTCTCAGCTCCGAGGATGACAATGGCAACCCCCTCTGAGCAAATCTTGCCAAGAAAACCAGAGGTTTGCATCCACATGGAGGAATACCCGGTTTGGCACCACTTTAACTTGTTGTCTGGCTCAAGACTATGGAGTTCTGGGAGTTGGAGTTTGTTGTGGGACCAGAGCGGAGCTCTGCTCCGCCTCTGGGCCCCACAACACACTCCAACTCCCAGATTCCCTAGCCTTGAGCCAGAAACAAGTAAAGTGGTGCCAAACCGGTTATTTCTCCAATGTGGATCTATCCTTAGGGTCAGAAATGACTTGAAGGCAACACACAGGAATGCACCCATAGGGAATGGAGAGAAAATCTCTTTTTCACACTTCACAGTTAAGCAGTTTGATACCACTTTTAACTGCCATAACCATGTGGCCAATAGTGTGGGATTCTGGGAGCAGGAGTCCAAAATGCCCTAAAGCGAGTTTGGGGACCACGCTGGAGGGTGTGAAATGGAGGAGAGGTTAATGGTGTGAGGCCCAACCCTGAGGAGGCCATTGCTTGATGCTGCCTGCTTTTTCTCCTCCTGCTTTTCCCTCACAGAGTTTGGACTTCAACTCCCAGAATCCCACTCTATTGGCCATGATGAGTGAGGTTCTGGGAGCTGAGTTCAAAAATCTCTTCAAGGTTAGAGTTTGAGGACCACTAGTCCACTTTTCCTTCATAAGATTTGGACTTCAACTGTCCAGAATCCCCACTTTGTTGGCTAACATGGCTGAGGCTTCTGGAGGGCACAGTTGGGGACCACTGTTCCTGCTTTCCCTCACAGGCTTTGGACTTCAACTCCCAGAATCCAGGCTATTGGCCAACATGGCTGAGGCTTCTGGGGGCTGAAGTCCACATCCCTTCAAGAGCACAGTTTGGGGACCACTACTGCTTTTCTCTCACAGGCTTTTGGGACTGTCATCTCACAGAATTCCACTGTATTGGCCAACACGGTTGAGGCTTGCTGGGAGCTGAAGTCCAACACCTCTTTCAAGGGCACGCTTTGGGGGAACTACCGCGAGAACGCCGAAACAACGCGTCACTCTATATTTTTCGTATCTCTACTTTTCTCTTCATCGAAGCAGTTTTCGAGGGGGCGGGCCTTGGTGACTGGTGACGTCACGCGGAGGCGGGGAGATGCCGTTGCCGCGACGACGTGTTATGACGTGCGTAGGAAGGAGGACGCGGAATTGGTGGTCCCGCCGCCGCGTGGGGGAGGAGCTGAGAGGGCGGAAGTGTGAACTGTTTCCGCTTCCGGCGGGTGTGCTTTCTCTCTCTCTCCTTTCCGTTGCGCGAGGAGAGGCCGCCAGGAGCCGCGTGGCCGGTGGGTGGCTTAGCCTTCCGTCGCCAGTGCATTCTGAACCCCGGTTGTTGTCGCGCTTGCTCTAGCTATAATGGCTCCATGAGGCCTTGGGAGCACCTTTGGGAGAAAGAGGTTGGCAGCATGGGCTTTCCTAGGCTTCGAGCCACTTCCTCAGATTGCATTTGGCGACTCTGCTGATTCTACAGACTGTATCTTTCAAAGGAAGAAGGCTGCAGAAGCTCAGCTGACACCTCTTATTATCATTGTTTTTATGCCCTTTGGCCCTAAAGGCTCCACACAAACGGAGAAGGGAAGGGTGTAGTGTGCTTTAATATTGTTAGTAATCTGGTTCTGTTTTAATGTACGCCTTTTGCATGCTTTTAATGGGACGCTCGTCCCTCCATATTTGCGGCTTCGGCTTTTGCAGATTTGATTATGCACGGATTTGTTAATATGTTTCTCTCTAGGAACATCTGGGTCCTCCAGCACAACTCTGGGTCAACGTTAACCAAAGGTTGGCCCTGAAAGACCTAGAGATTATTCCTAGAGAGAACACTCTACTGAGGCCTTTGTAGCTCCTCCAGCCGCAGTTCTCTATGGCCAGTGTCTGTCGGACAGTGACCATAGAGTTGCCCTGGAGGACCTAGAGATTCCTCAGAGAGAATACTCTTCTAGGCCTTTGTAGCTCCTCTAGTGCAGTTCTATGGCCAGTGTCTGGTCGGACGTTGACCATGAGAGTTGCCCTGGAGGACCTAGAGATTTCCTAGAGAGAATACTCTTCTAGGCCTTTGTAGCTCCTCCTAGTGGCCGTTCTATGGCCAGTGTCTGTCGGACGTTGACCATGAGTTGCCCTGGAGGACCTAGAGATTCCTAGAGAGAATACTCTTCTAGGCCTTTGTAGCTCCTCTAGTGCAGTTCTATGGCCAGTGTCTGTCGGACTTGACCATAGAGTTGCCCTGGAGGACCTAGAGATTCCTAGAGAGATACTCTTCTAGGCCTTTGTAGCTCCTCTAGTGCAGTTCTATGGCCAGTGTCTGTCGGACGTGACCATAGAGTTGCCCTGGAGGACTAGAGATTCCTAGAGAGATACTCTTCTAGGCCTTTGTAGCTCCTCTAGTGCAGTTCTTGGCCAGTTCTGTCGGGACGTTGACCATAGAGTTGCCCTGGAGGACCTAGAGATTCCTAGGAGAATACTCTTCTAGGCCTTTGTAGCTCCTAGTGCAGTTCTATGGCCAGTGTCCTGTCGGACGTTGACCATAGAGTGCCTGGAGGACCTAGAGATTCCTAGAGAGATACTCTTCTAGGCCTTTGTAGCTCCTCTAGTGCAGTTCTATGGCCAGTGTCTGTCGGACGTTGACCATAGAGTTGCCCTGAGGGGCCTAGAGATTCCTAGAGAGAAATACTCTCTCAGGCCTTTGTAGCTCCTCTAGTGCAGTTCTATGGCCAGTGTCTGTCGGACGTTGACCATGAGTTTGCCCTGGAGGACCTAGAGATTCCTAGAGAGATACTCTTCTAGCCTTTGTAGCTCCTCCAGCGCATTCTATGGCCAGTGTCTGTCGGACAGTCACTAGAGTTGCCCTGGAGGACCTAGAGATTCCTAGAGAGAATACTCTTCTAGGCCTTCGTAGCTCCTCCAGCGCAGTTCTATGGCCAGTGTCTGTCGGACGTTGCCATAGAGTTGCCCTGGGGACCTAGAGATTCCTAGAGAGAATACTCTTCTAGGCCTTTAGCTCCTCCAGCGCGTTCTATGGCCATGTCTGTCGGACAGTCCCATAGAGTTGCCCTGGAGGACCTAGAGATCCTCGAGAGAATACTCTTCTGGCCTTCGTAGTTCTCCAGCGCAGTTCTATGGCCAGTGTCTGTCGGACAGTGACCATAGAGTTGCCCTGGAGGACTCAGAGATTCCTAGAGAGAATACTCTTCTAGGCTTTGTAGCTCCTCTAGTGCGTTCTATGGCCAGGTCTGTCGGACGTTGACCATAGAGTTGCCCTGGAGGACCTAGAGAGGACGCTCTACTAGGCCTTTGTAGCTCCTCCAGTGCAGTTTCTATGGTCAGTATATGTTGGACGTTGACCATAGAGTTGTCCTGGAGGACCTAGAGGTTCCTAGACAGGGGTTCTCGCAGGTCTCCCCAGCATGGATGTAATCATTTTCATTGGCTTAACAGTTATGTCCTCTCCCTTTTCCCAGGTAACACTTAGTGCCACAATGCCGATCTTTGTGAAAACCCTGACGGGCAAAACCATCACTCTTGAGGTGGAGCCAGTGACACCATTGAAAACGTCAAGGCCAAAATCCAGGACAAAGAAGGTGAGTGGGCAGCTTGAGGTTTAATTTGATGTGTCAAAAGAGCGAGAAACAGACAGCGGCTGCCTCAGGATGCTGGCACTACCAACCCAAAATGTTATTGTTAATTGCTGTCAAGTTATGGAGACCCTGTTATTGACACTGCGGCTCAGATCTTGCAAGCTCAGGACAGCCATGGCTTCCTTATTTGCATCTATTCATCTGTAATATGGCCTCTCTTCCTACTGCATTCTACCTTTTCTAATGAGTCATGTCTTCTCGTAATATGCCTGAAGTACAACAACCTCAGTTTAGTGCTCTTGGCTTATTGGGAGAGTACAGGCATGATTTGCTCTAGGACCCATTTATTTCCCTTTTTGATACTCTGCGATAGGGTTGCCATAAGTTGGAAATGAGTCGAAGGCACACAACAATGTGGGAAAGACTGTATCCAACACCCACATTACAGCTGAAATCACCACAGCTGAAATCATACCTGAGCTTTGGCCATGTTGGCTGGGAATGATGGGGAATGGCGTTCGAAATGTCCGGATAGCAATAGGCTGAGATCCGCTATAAGTCTGGAAGTACAAATTAAGTTCACAGTCTGGAATTCACGCAGTTACAAATGCGCAACCTAGAGTTATGCATTCGTGACCCGTTTGTATTCACAATCCCTATATATTCAATAAAATGTGGGAAACACGGGTTGTGAAAGGTCTCCTATTCTGGATTTATCAGGCAGCAGCTGCTGTGAGTAACAGAGGTCTTGTTATCACGCTACCTGTTATCATGGGGTTTTAAAGTTTCTACAAATGGTTTGCCATTGTCATCCTCTGAGACTGAGAGAGTATGACTTGCCCAAGGTCACCCAGTGGGTTTACATGGCTAAACCAGGATTAGAACCTGGTCGCCAGAGTCCTAGTCCAATGCTCAACTCATTGTACCATGCTGACTCTTTCCGTTTCATCTGTCATCCATCATGAAGGCTCATAATTTGTCTGTTTTTTTCAGGGATCCCTCCTGACCAGCAGCGTCTGATCTTTGCGGGAAAGCAGCTGGAGGATGGGCGCACACTCTCAGACTACAACATCCAGAAAGGTATGGTTCTAACACAAGGTGACACTCCTCTCCCTACAATGCTGAAGTGAAATCCAAATTGTCTAAAAGACCTGCCAGACTTGCTTTCTTTGGAGCAGCACGACTCAAAGTCATGGTCCGTGGAACACGAGCTGTTGGCTGCTGGCCCGCATCGTGTTTCAGAAGAGAAGCAGTTGTTGCCAACAGGCACAAATATGGGACCAGTCCTTGCCACATTGTGGGGAAACTCCTACCAGTGGCCTATGACAGATAGTATTAAGAAGTGCTGCACGACATCATTCTGTCTGTGCATACAAACCAGAAGTGTCACTTGAGAAAAAGCCAGTGGGTTTCTGTTACCTCTCCTAGAGGCAGAAAGTATAGAATTGCAGAATCCTAGACTAGGAAGAGGCCCTACAGGCCAAGTCCAGCATCCTGCTTACTGCAGCAACTCCAGCCAGAGCAGCTCTAGCGGTGTCTTTGGAAGATGTCCAGAGAAAGACCCCATTACCTCTTTAGGTAATTTGTTCCAATACCCAACCGCTCTCACTGTCAAGAAGTTTATTCTGATGTTTAACGGAAATCTGCCCTCCTGAAATCAATAGAATCATAGAATTGTAGAGTTGGAAGAGACCGCAAGGGCCATCCAGTCCAATCCCATTCTGCCATGCAGGAACTCTCAATCAAAGCATCCCCGACAGATGGCCATCCAGCCTCTGTTTGAAGACCTCTAAGGAAGGAGACTCCACTACACTTCGAGGGAGTTTGTTCCACTGTCAAACAGCCCTTACTGTCAGGAAGTTCCTCCTAATGTTGAGGTGGAATCTCTTTTCCTGGAGCTTGCATCCATTGCTCCGGGTCCTAGTCTCTGGAGCAGCAGAAAACAAGCTTGCTCCCTCCTCAATATGACATCCCTTCAAAA
>NC_056531.1:16491570-16527562 GCF_019175285.1 Sceloporus undulatus | reverse complement strand
GTCAAACAGCCCTTACTGTCAGGAAGTTCCTCCTAATGTTGAGGTGGAATCTCTTTTCCTGGAGCTTGCATCCATTGCTCCGGGTCCTAGTCTCTGGAGCAGCAGAAAACAAGCTTGCTCCCTCCTCAATATGACATCCCTTCAAATATTTAAACAGGGCTATCATACCACCTCTTAACCTTCTCTTCTCCAGGCTAAACATCGCCAGCTCTCCAAGTCATTAGACTTGGTCCTACTGTGTGTGGCAGCAGAGCACCAACCTGCCTCCTCCTCTTTGTGACAGCCCTTGAGATATTTAAAGACGACAATCTTGCCACCCCTCAGTCTTCTCTTCATTAGGCTGAACCTGGAGAATCTCCCAAGCTTCCCTCATGGCTTTGTTCTCCATGACTCTTGTCCTTGTTGCCCTGCTCTGAACCTGCTAGAACTTGCCTATAGCCCTTTTTAAATGAGGCATCCAGAGAAATATGTCTTCTGTTTTTAATTTTATTTAAAATATATTTAGCCCTGGTGGTGTGATGGTGTTTGCCTTCAAGTCCTTTCCAACTTGTGGTGACCCTAAGGCCAACCTATGACAGGATTTTCTTGGCAAGTTTTTTTTAGAGAGCGTTTGCCTTTTTCATCCTCTGAGGCTGAGAGAGTGTGACTTGTCCAAGGTCACCGCAAGTGGGTTTACATGGCTAAGTGGAGATTCGAACCCTGGTCTCTACAGTTAGAGTCCAACGCTGAAACCACTACCTCATGCCGGCTCTCACTACTGGATAAAAAAATAATCCTCTAGATATCCTTTAACTTGGATTTCTTTTCTCGGTTCATTTTATTCATTTCAAGTGGTTTTATATCAGCTTTACGCTGGAGGACTAGAGGCTGATGACAAAATCATTGTCTTTGTTTTACTATTGTTGGTGCATTTTTGTTTTTCTTTCCTTTTTGGCCTGCTCTATATAAACGCAAAACCAAAGAGGTTTCTAAGATTTCCGGACTTCTAGTTTCATTTGTAACTAAACAAAATTAGTAAAAGAATAAGCTGCTTGAAGTACAGTAATTGCCTGAATAAAATATACTTTTAGGTACAAAATGTGATGATTTAATGCCAAACCAAATTACATGGAATGCATTTTATTTGCTTAAGAGTAACAAGTAAGCTCCAGAGCTGGTATGGCCTGGTGAAAATGCTGGTGAATAGCTAACATTTGCTAGCTTGGCTGCTTGAAGCCTCCTGTCTGGCAGAGGTGTTTAAAACATCCAAGCCATGTCTCATCTTCTCCTTTCCTTTTGTCTCTCCCACATAAAGAGTCTACTCTCCACTTGGTGTTGCGTCTCCGTGGAGGAATCATCGAGCCCTCTCTGCGCCAGCTGGCCCAGAAGTACAACTGTGACAAGATGATTTGCCGCAAGTAAGTTATGTGTTATTGTAGACTCCCAGTGGATATGAAGGCAGGATGCTTTGGAATCAGGATTGTTGCTCTGTAATCTTGGATTATAGAATTATATGGCTGGAAAGGACCCCAGGGGCCATTTAGTTCAGCCCCCTTGCCAAGAATGAGTCCACAGCTATTGCCTTCCTGAAACATGCTCATCCAACCTCTGTTTAAGGATTGCCAAAGATGGAGAGTCAGTCCACCATCCTCTAGTGCTGTCCATTCTGCTGTCAGACAGGTCCGATTTCTTTGCTTATAATTTGAATCCACTGTTTAGTGTTGTAGTCTCTGGAGCAGCAGAAAACAAGCTTGCTTCCATCTTCTTCATGATGCCCCTTCAAAGATAATGTGAAGCAAGCTTTGAGGCAAAGAGAATTCAAGGCTGCCAAAACAATGTTGTTGTCAGAATCAAAATGGCTGGAACAGTGCAGTTCATGGCAGATATCTCATAGTGGCAAGAAGACTGCATTAAAGCATATGGGGATCCCCCAGTTTAGGAAAAGATGTAGTTAGGTTTCAGTTTTGTGTACTGCAGAGTTATCGCAACTTTCCCCCTGAAATGTTATTGGCTATAGCTGCCATCATCCCCAGCCAACGTAGCTGTATCTACATATATTTGGAGCATGTTTCATGTAGCAGCTCCCCATGTTCAGTTCTTAGCATCTCCACTTTAAAGATTTTTTGTGGTACAAAGAATGGACAGTAGACCCTGCATTGCTCAGAAGGTTCATTGATCATTGTTAACTGAATTGAAGTTCATTCAGTTTTAACTGCTCTGGAGGATTATTGTCTAGCCAACATTCCTTTAGTTCCACGCCAGTCTCAATTCCCCTTGAAAGATCAGGCTTCTCCCAGTCAGGTATCAGGCACACTGCTCTCTAGGAATAAAAAGAACAATAATAATTGTGGTGCTCCAAGATCCCAAATCAAACTTCATGTCTGCTGTGCAGCCTGTGTTTTAAGTCACATCATCCCAAACATAACCTCCAAATCTGGTGAAAGTCCACCCAGCTGTGTTTGCCTGATGTGGCAAGAGACAAAAATGTCATTTTATTTATACAGGTTAGTCAGTGTTTGTTAGCAGCCTCCATGGCTCTGTTAGGGAGCTGTAGGAGGTCCTAGGCTGAAATGTTTGGAACAAAATGTAATAAGGGAAAGACGTCTTCCCCTGCAAGAGTTTGAAGGCAGTCAGAGAAGAGGAGACTGGACTAGACTAGTTACTTCATTTTTTTAGTTCTTAATAGTACTTATGAAACCAACAAACAGTTAAACATATTAAACAAATCCTTTTTAAAAACAGGCCGGGTGGAACAAGGCTCTGAAGATCACCAGTTTTGACTGCCTATTTGAAGTCCAGCAAGGATGGAGCTGGCCTTATCTCCCTTGGGAGGGAGTTGCACACAGTTTAGGGTCTGCTACAGAGAAGGCCCTGTTTTGTTTATTAATTCATGAGGATTTGTTGCTCTTGCTGTTGTTGTGTACCTTCAAGTCGTTTCCAACCTTTGGTGACCCTAAGGCCTATCATGGGGTTTTCCTGGCAAGTTTCTTCAGAGAGGATTTGCCATCGCCATCCTCTGAGGCTGAGGGTGTGTGACTTGCCCAAGGTCACCTTACATGGCCAAGCCAGGATTTGAACCCTGGTCTCCAGATTCATAGCCCAACACTCAAACCACTGCATCATGCTGACTTTACTACCATATTTCTAGACAATTTGTTGAGTTGCCTCCCCTTCCTAGTGGCAGAATCTCTCTGTGTTCCAGCTTCCAGAAGGCACCAAAGCAAGAGGACTAGCGTAGCATGCTCCAAAATCCCTTGGGGCATGTGGGACGGCACCGTGGCAGAACAAGTGGAACTCATCTCTCATCTGTCCATTTCTTCCCCTTCCAGGTGCTATGCCCGCCTGCACCCCCGTGCCGTGAACTGTCGCAAAAAGAAGTGCGGCCACACCAACAACCTGCGTCCAAAGAAGAAGGTCAAGTAAACATGGTGGGATCTTAGTCCACTTTCCCCACCTTGCCTGGCTTTGGCACTGTTCTGATGAATCACTCAGCTTCCTAATCTCCCAAGGGAACGTTTCCCCCCTTCACTGTTAAAATAAAACTGAACAGTTGCACCTAGTAGGTCTTGTTTGCCTCTTAATTGCGTATCTGTTGTAGTGTCCACTTTACAAGGGAGAGCAGAACTTGGTGGCCTTGTTTTAAGACATTTGTGGCTGGCTGTGTGAACTACTTTTATTGCCTAAAGACTGGTGGTTGTCACTTTCAAGGGATCTTTTTAATCTTGCCCACTTTTCACAAATGAGAACGATCGTAACATTTAATGGGGAAATCTACGATGCAGCAGGATGTTGATCGATCTCTTCCCGGAAAACACAGGAATAAGAGTTTCTGCATTTTTGAGAGGGAAAGAAAGAAAAGGGTTGTGAAAACCATGTATGTATATAAGAATCAACATGGTGGCATCAGTTTTGGGACTTTCCTTGAGCATGTTGATGGAAGGAATGGTTTACCATGAGCACCTCCACTTAAAAACCAGTTAATCACTGAAAACAATTTACTGACTGTTTTGCTGGCGTGATAGAAGATGTAATGTTTAGTCACTGAGAGCATCCGTTTGGGGAAGACTACAGGAGGGCTTAGTTCTAAGTTAAGACAGACAAGTGTGGATTTAAGTACCTTGTAACAATGGAACTGCTGTGTAGGATTTTGGGTGTGGGTGAAGGTGCAGAAGCTACACATCTCTTGCAGATATAGGCTAGCTGATTGTGTCCAGTTCTAAATTCAGGTTTTATATGTATTTTGATATATTGCCTTTAGTGGCAGTGTAGGACCAATGACAGATTACAATGTGGATTAAAGTAAGTTATAACTAATTCATAGAATCATAGAGTTGGAACAGACCACAAGGGCCATGCAGTCCAACCCCTTTCTGCCATGCAGGAACTCACAATTAAAGCATCCCTTACTAATGGCCATCCAGCCTCTGTTTGAAGACCTCCAAGGAAGGAGACTCCACTACACTCCGAAGGAGTTTGTTCCACTGTCGAACAGCTCTTACTGTTGGGAAGTTCCTCCTAATGTTGAGCTGGAATCTCTTTTCCTCTAGTTGCAACCCATTGCTCTGTCTCTTAGCCTCCGGAGCAGCAGAAAACAAGCTTGCTCCATCCTCAATATGACATCCCTTCAAATACTTAAACAGGGCTCTCATATCACCTCTTCCCCAGTCTAGAGATACCCAGCTCTCAAAGTTGCTCTTCCTAATGTTTTAAGTGGAATCTCTTTTCCTGTTGTTGGAATCCATTGTTCCGTGTCCTATTCTCTGAAGCAGCACAAAACAAGCTTGCTCCATCCTCAAGAAGACATCCCTTCAAATGTTTAAACAGATCTGTCATATCATTTTTGAACCTTATCTTCTCCAGGCTAAACATCCCCAGCTCCCTAAAGCTCTCCTCATAAGGCTCTTATGGTTTTCAGACCTTTCACCATTTTGGTTTCCTGCCTCCGGATACAGTTCCAGCTTCTCAACATCCTTTCTGAATTGTGGTGCTAAGAACTGGACACAATATTCCAGGTGGATCCTGACCAGAGCAGAATAGAGTGGCACTATTACTTCCCTTGAACTAGACACTATACTTCTATTGATGCAGCCTAGAATCGCATTGGCCTTGTTAGCTGCCGCATCACACTCGCAACAAATGTTAGAATGCCTGTGTAGCTGCATTGGCTGTAATCTCAATATACTTTTTGAATTGCGGTGCCCAGATCCACACTGGAGAAATAACCCAGTTTGGCACCGCTTTAACTCTTTTTCTGGCACAAGGCTATGGAATTCTGGGAGTTGGAGTTTGTTGTGGGGCCCAGAGCGCTCTGGGCCCACAACAAACTCCAACTCCCAGAATTCCATAGCCTTGAGCCAGGACAGTTAAAGCAGTGCCAAACCAGGTTATTTTGTGGATGCAGCCTTAGCTGCCTCCTGTTGCATTCTGGGCTTTGTAGTCCAGCGAGGCCTAAGAGCTCTTTGGCTGAATATTCCCAAAGCCCCTCACTGAACTACAAATCCCAGAATGCAACAGGAGGCAGCCTGAGCAGTAAAAGTGGGATTAAGAGTGTATTGTGTGAGAGGAAGACAAAGGAAGGCAGTTCATGGCCGCCTCAGGAGGGATAATTCCTCTTATGGAAACACTGGTTTCCACTCAAGGTGTTGGTTGCGCCTCATTAAAGAATAGGCCTCAAACTTTGGTCACCCCCCCCCCTCTGCCTTTTTCAATGGTTTATCCCAACTTCCGGTCGCCCTGGGGGCCGCTCTAGGCGTTTGCGTCTCCATGGTCCGGAAGTCCCGCCCTTTTTGAAGCAGAGGGCGACGGAAGACTGAGGGAAGCGGCGCAAAGGAGAGCAGAGGATCCAGGCCTCATGTCGCAGTCTGTAAATGTACGCGGGCACGTGTTACGTGTGAATGCGGCTTTATCTCTGTCCGGCTAAAGCAGTGGGTTCCCCCCAAACAGCCCTTTTAAGCCTTTTGGACTTCATCTCCCAGAACCCCAGGCTATTGGCCAACATGACTGAGGCTTCTGGGAGCTGAAGTCCAAAATTCTCTTAAAGGGGCACAGTTTGGGGAGCACTGGGCTAAACCCATAGGGAATCATTGGGAATATTTGCCCATAGGGAAACATTGGAGACATTAGGAAATACTTGCCCATAGGGAAATATAGGAGAACACTTACCCATAGGGAATCATTGGGGAATACTGTCCCATAGGGAACCATTGGGGAATACTGACCCATAGGGAACCATTGGGGAGTACTTGTCCATAGGGAACCATTGGGGAATACTTGTCCATAGGGAACCATTGGGGAATACTTGCCCATAGGGAACCATTGGGGAATACTGTCCCTTAGGAAACCATTGGGGAATACTTGCCCATAGGGAACCATTGGGGAATACTTGCCCATAGGGAACCATTGGGGAATACTGTCCCTTAGGAAACCATTGGGGAATACTTGCCCATAGGGAACCATTGGGGAACCATAGGAGTCATTGGGGAATACTGGCCCATAGGGAACCATTGGGGAACTATACTTGGCCCTAGGGAACCATTGGGGAATACTGTCCCATAGGGAACCATTGGGGAATACTTGCCCATAGGGAGCATTGGGGAATACTGGCCCATAGGAACCATTGGGGAATACTTGCCCATAGGGACCATTTGGGGAATACTGTCCCATAGGGAGTCATTGGGAAGATACTTGCCCCATAGAGAACCATTGGGGAAATATTGCCCATAGGGAACCTTGGGGAATACTTGCCCATAGGAGAGTCATTGGGGAATACTGGCCCATAGGGAGTCATTGGGGAATACTGGCCCAAAGGGAACCATTGGGGAATACTGGCCCAAAGGGAACCATTGGGGAATACTTGCCCATAGGGAACCATTGGGGAATACTGTCCCTTAGGAAACCATTGGGGAATACTTGCCCATAGGGAACCATTGGGGAATACTTGCCCATAGGGAACCATTGGGGAATACTGGCCCATAGGGAGTCATTGGAGAATACTGGCCCATAGGGAAACATTGGGGAATACTGGCCCATAGGGAAACATTGGGGAACATTGCCCTATGTTTGCCTATGGGCAAGTGTGGTTTCCCTATGGACAAGTGCTGCCCAGTGCAAAGTGTCAAACTAGTTCCCCTTTGTTCTCAGGAAAGATAGAGTTGGAAACTGGACGATTTCATCAACAATCTGTAAGCTGCTCCAAGTGCCTTTGTGGCAGAAAAGCGGGATATAAATACATTGTATGAGTGAATGAAGGGGCCTCAGAGGCCATCTAGCCCAATCTCTGCTCAGTTCATTCTCCCCTTTACAGTTATGTGACCAAAATGGTGAAGAGCCTGGCAACCATGAAGCCCTATGAGGAAAGACTCAGGGAGCTGGGGATGTTTAGCCTGGAGAAGAGAAGGTTAAGAGGTGAAAGGCTAGCTCCGTTTAAATATTTGAAGGGATGTCATATTGAGGAGGGAGCAAGCTTGTTTTCTGCAGCTCCAGAGATTAGAACATGACTCCTATTCCTTGATCACACTAGCAATGCAACAATGCTAAGAAATGGCTTCTATATAAATAATTTTTGTTTGGAGGTAGGCAGAGAAAAGAGAGAGAGAAATGATTTGATAGCATTCTTGTGCCACCACTATACTGGTCCATTCCTCTATGAGAAAACTGGACACTTTGTAGTGATTGAATTGCAACTCCCATGAGGGAGCTATCCTGAGCTGGTGGGAGTTGCAGTCCAAAGGGTGCTCAGCAATGGCTCCTCTTCATCCTGAAGAGAAGTGACCATTGGGGTGCCACAGGGTTCTGTCATGGGCCCAGGGCTATTCAACATCTGACTTTATGACCTTAATGGATTAGATAGCTGGGCCAAAACTAACAAAATGAATTTCAACACGGAGAAATGTAGGCAGAAAAAAATGAACAGCACAGATATAGCATGGGGGACACCTGGCTTGACAACAATACATGTGAAAGAGATCCGAGTAAACAACTAGTTGAACATGAGTCAACAGTGTGATGCGGCAGCTAAAAAGGCCAATGTGATTCTAGGCTGCGCTAATAGAAGTATAGTGTCCAGATTGAGAGAAGTAATAGTGCCACTCTATTCTGCTCTGGTCAAGCCTCAGTTGGAATACAGGGTCCAGTTCTGGGTACCACAATTCAAAAAGGATGTTCAGAAGCTGGAGGTAAGAGACCGAAACTGTGAAGGGTCTGGAAATCATGTCCTATTAGGAGAGACTTGGGGAACTGTGCATGTTTAGCCTGGAGAAGAATAGGTTAAGAGGTGATATGACAGCCCTGTTTAGGTATTTGAAGGACTGTCATGTTGAGGATGGAGCAAGCTTATTTTCTGCTGCTCCAGAGAATAGGACCCAGAGCAATGGAGTTAAGCTACAGGGAAAGAGATTCCACTTAAACTTTAGGAAGAGCAATTTAGGGAGCTGGGTATGTTTAGCCTGGGGAAGAGAAGGCTAAGGGGCAATATGATAGCCTTGTTTAAATCATAGAATCGTAGAGTTGGAAGAGACCACTAGGGCCATCCAGTCCAAAGGGATGTCATATTGAGGATTGCCTTAAGGTTGTCATAAGTTGGAAATGACTTGAAGGCACATGACAACAGCAGCAAGCCTTGTCCGAGAAAACCCACACATTGACACATAACGTGAAGGCACATAACACCAAAATTATGTGTGGTGTGTGTTATGGGCCACAGTGAAAGCAGCCACCCTCACTCGGATGTGCAGACTCCAGCAGACGGTTTCAAATCCCAGGCCTGGGGACCACATGGAGATCATCAGGTTTAATGGGGTGAAATATATATTGGGAAACTGTTCCCCACACTCCTGGAAAAGGTTTAGCCCAGATTACAGGAGAGTCTCAGCCACACACACACACTCACAGCCAGCTCCACTCAGTTCCTGCTTTGGAACACAACTGAGGTGTGTGCCAGAATTGTTTGCGCATTTTGGAAAAGGTCCCGTCTGTTGCAGGGTCAGGGGGTCGCTGCACTGATGGAGGGAAGGCTCTCCTTCACACGGAGGTAGAGAGCGGGGCCGGGACATTGGGGCCTTGTTTGCCAAGGTGGCTGTTTTGCTTTGGCACAAAACCAGTTTGTGGCTTTGGCAACGTCTTTGCCGAGGTGCCCCATTAAAAGATGCAGCTGTTCCATATATGTGTGTTTGTGTGTGCGTCGTTTACATGAAACGGACCGTGGTTCATATGCCACAGCACTGCCAGGGTTGGGGGGGGATTGTGCGCCAAAGCCCCCTCGTGATGAACATTTTCTTATGGAGTGTGAGAGAAATGGGATTTTGGCCAAGACCCAAAGTTGAGGGAAGGCAAGCCAAACCGGACGCTCCTCATTCCAAGCCCAGTGCTGGGGGCTTGCGTGTGCATGTTTTTTGTGGAGACATGGAATTGTGGAATTGGCAACCGTCAGCGGCACAGGGAGCGGACCCGAAAAACCCATCAAAATTTAACACAAACACACTTGCAAGCAGGCCTGGAAGCAAAGAGACAAGCCTGGCCTCAGTACTGTTCTTGATGGTTGAGCCGTTGCCGGGAACATTTCCAAATTGCTGGTTTTGTTGTGTGTGGTTTTCTTTTTTGGGGGGTGATGGTGGTAGTGATCGGATAAAGACTTCACTGGAGCAAAGAACAGTCCAATTTGGAAGAACTGCTTTCAGTTCCCAGAATAATGAAAGAAAGAAGCAGAAGAACAATAAGTGTGGAAATGGATCCAAAAAATGTAAAGTACAGTGTTGCGTGTTTCCAATGGGCCAAGTCACAAAGACAGTGTGTTTTGCGGTGGATCTCCCTTCCTCCATGGAATGGAGTCGGTTTCTTTTTCCAGAAAACCATTGAAGGGTAAATCTAGCTAGGCACATGTGTGAGTAACTGTGGACGTGGGGGCAATATATCCTTTGGAAAGGCGGTATATAGATAACATTTATTATTATTATTATAGGGAAAAGTTCCTTTTTGTGGACCACAGCTTCCAGAATTCAAAATTTCCCTCCCTAAACTGCAGTTCCCAGGATTTCAAAGGATGCTACCATGACAGTTAAAGTGGAATCATAGTGTGAATGGGACCCAAACATTTGGACTATAGCCTCGGTTGCAGCCTATGAAATCCTGGGATTTGTAGTTTGGTGAGGCAGTAGAGCTTTCTACCTGAGAATTCCAAGTTTCTCTCCCTAAACTCTTAATATTTTATGATTCTTTGGTTCTGACTGCCTTGGCTGCATCCTGTGGAATCCTGGGATTTGTAGTTGGATGAGGCACTAGAGCACTATGGCTGAGAATTCAAAATGTCGCTCCTTAAACTGCAAGTTCTAGCACTGTGGTTCAACTTCATGGTAACATCCTATGGGATCCTGGGATTTGCAGTTTTAGGGTAGGAATTCTGAATTCTCAGCCAGAGACCTCCAGTACTTCACCAAACTACAAATCTCAAGATTCCATAGGACACAACCAGGGTATTTAGAACCATAAAATCTTGTAAGGGCAATTTAGTTCAACTCCCTGCCATGCAGGAATAAACTGCAGAAGCACTTCTGAAAGATGCCCATCCAACTTCGGTTCAAAGACCTCCAAAGAAGGAGAGTCAGTCACCCTCTGTAAGTCCTTCCTAATGTTTAGGTGGAATCTTGTAATTTAGATCCATTCTTGTAATTCTGGATCAATTGGTTTGTGTTCTAGTCTCTGGAGCAGCAGAAAACAAGCTGACTCCATATTCTACATACAGAATCATGACACTATATAATCTATAGCCTGGAAGGGTCCTTAGTTGCTCACCTTTACTAATCTTTTTCCAATTTTCTTCCCTCGTTTTTAGCTGGAAGAGGACACGCAGGCCCTGGTGCGTCATTTCTATGCCTTGCAAAGGGAGCGTGTGGAAGCTTATCACCTTTTCGAAGAGTGAGTTTCTATGGATTTATTTTATCACTGACAACCCCTCTCCTTTTTTGTGGGTTTTTCAGGCTATGTGGCCATGTTCTAAGAAGAGTTTGTTCCTAATGTTTTTCCAGCATCTGTGGCTGGCATCTTCAGCTTATCAAACTTGCAGATGACACCAAATTAGGAGTAATAGCTAATACCTCAGAGGAGAGGATCAAAATTCAAAATGACCTGAATAGACTAGAAAGCTGGGCCAAAAACTAACAAAATGAACTTCAGCAGGGAGTAATGTAAGATACTGCACTTAGGCAGAAAAAAAATGAAATGCATAGATATAGGATGGGGGACACCTGGCTTGACAACAGTACATGTGAAAGGGATCTAGGAGTCCTAATAGACCACAAGTTGAACGTTAGTCAACAGTGTAATACGGCAGCTAAAAAAGTGAATGCAATTCTAGGCTGCATCAATAGAAATATAGTGTCTAGATCAAGGAAAGTAATAGTGCCACTCTATTCTGTTTTGGTCAGGCCTCACCTGGAATACTATATCCAGTTCTGGGGCACCACAGTTCAAGAAGGATATTGATAAGCTGGAGTGCATCCAGAGAAGTGTGACTAAAATGGTCAAGGGTCTGGAAACCATGCCCTGTGAGGAGAGACTTAGAGAGATAGGTATGTTTAGCCTGAAGAAGAGAAGATTGAGAGGTGATATGAAAGCCCTGTTCAAGTATTTGAAGGGTGTCACACTGAAGATGGAACAAGCTTGTTTTCTGCTGCTCCAGACAAGAGGACATGGAACAGTGGATGGAAGCTACAGGAAAAGAGATTCCAGCTCAACATTAGGAGGAACGTCCTGACAGTAAGAGCTGTTTGATAGTGGGACACACTCCCTCAGAGAGTGGTGGAGTCTCCTTTGGAGGTTTTTAAGCAGAAGCTGGATGGCCATCTCTGGGGGGTGTTTTGATTATGAGTTCCTGCATGGCACAGGGTTGGACTGCATGGCCGTTGAGGTCTCTTCCAACTCTATGATCATGGCAGGCCTTAGCACAGACATTGGAAACTACTCAGGTCTGTCTCCCCCACACATAAACCCACTTACAAAGACATATAAGTCCCCTACTGCATTTCAGCTTAAATTTACTCTTAATGAAGAACAACAATAGCAACCAAAACCCAAACAGTGGTGTTTGTTGCTTTCCCCCCTGGCTACGCTCTGCAGATGGTGGGACTGAGCCCTCTTGGTTGGCCATTTCTGGCATCCCACCTGGCCTACCCAACCCACTTTCTTCCCCCTCTGCTTTGTCCAACTGAGCAAGAGGCCCAGCTGAAGGCTTCTCTCTCCTCCAACTTTCTCTACCCCACCCAGGCCTTTTTCTCTGGGTGCCTGATGAACTCCAGATGAGAGAGGGAGAGGGAGAGAACGAAAAAAGAAGGAAGTGCACAACTCCAGACACCTGTCTTCTATTTGTAGCGCAAACGCTGGAGTGTATGTGTGTTTGTGTTTGTGGAATAATTTACTTCTGTGGATTGAGCATCAGAATGCCCGACCCCAGGCAGTCCCCCTCGACTCCCACTGAAGGAAGGCCTTTGGCGCTCCAGGGGACTAGTGGTGCCCCCCTCTTCCAAGGATGCCTCAGTGCCTCCAGGAACGCAGGACCGTTGCTAATTCAGTAATGTGTTTCCAAAAGCCCAGGCCTGGAAAAAATCCTCTCTGAGGTCATGCCAAGAGAGAAAAGAGACCCTTCTCTCCTTTACCTGGATAATGAGACCCCTTCATAGGGGTCTGCGTCTGTCAAGGGCTGAGCCCGACAGCTGGTCTTTGCAGCTGAATTCGCCATGCTCTTTGTTGTGTTCCTTCAACTTATTTCTGACCTATGGCAACCATAAAGCAAATGTATTGCAGGGGTTTGGCTACATTTCTTCAGAGGAGGTATGCTGAGACCTGTTCCTGTTCATAGACCAGCACAGGTAAAAAAATTAAAAGGATACAGTGTAAAAGAAGGCAAAAGCAAATTAAAAATAGGCAAAACAGTATTTAAAATATCCTTTTAAAATCCAGTGTGACAGGGCAGAACTGATGCCAGCCTACTGCGGATGTCATTGCCTGACGGATTTTAACCGCAGCTGCACAGAATCTGGCAACATTATTTGTTATATCAGGGTTGGTGTCCGAAAGCAACAAAGAGGTATAGAATTGGCTCGAGTGCCCTTCATGTTTATACGACAGAGTTGAAATAAGGTTGAGGCTGATGTCCCTGTAGTATGAGCACTGGAGTAATACATGGTCTGTTGTCTCTATTTGGCCAGAGTCAAAGGGGCATAATCTAGTATGCTGAGAGAGTGGAATTTAACCAGGTTCACCTCAGTGAGTTTCCAAGACTGATCCTGGAATCAAATCACTATACCATGCAGACTCCTTACGCATACCTAACAATAGTGTGTAGTGTTGAACCTTATACAGGCTTCAAACCCCAAATCAGGTCTCAAACTCCAAACTATGTATGCTACCAAGCTTCATACTACAATCTTCATCATTCAACTTGGCACTGATTTACAGCAACCCTGTCCTAGGGTTTTCTTGGCCAGATCTCTTCAGAAGCCTTTGCCTTCCTCTAAGGCTGAGAGAAAGCAATTTGCCTAAGGCTATCCAGTGGACTTCTGAGCAGGGATTCAAACCCAGCTCACCTGGTCCAACGCTCAACCCAGTGCACTATATACACTGAGGCCCTGTGCAGATGACCTTAAAGGCCAGCTGGGGGGCAGAGTGAGGCGTGCCGTCCACGTGATGCATGCCCCGACTATGCCCCCAGGTGACATGACGCCATGCGCTGCTCCACACAGCACATGGCGTCACGGTGCTCCTCTGGCATGGTGCCGGACAATGCAGCACTGAAGGAACGCTGCTTTTTGCACCCTGCATGTGGTTGCCATGGCCCCGGAACTGTAAAAGGGATGGCTGCACAACCCCTAAGGCCAAATATTTTAAAAACCAAAAAACTAGAGATGCTATAATGAGTGAAGTTAAAAACAAAGGGAATCTTACATTCAGTAATGAATCTCTCCAGTTTTTGCAAGAATTAAGCCACTAGACTGTGCAGAATCATAAACCTTTCCACCTAATCACAGAGGGAAGGTAAACCTGTGTACAAATGGGGCTTCCCCGCTAAACTCTTAATTGTACCTGAAGGGCAACTTTGGGCTTTTTATACTTTGGACGAGGCTGCATTGTTCTTAAGGGGGAAAGGACTGGAAGAAGTAAAGTCTTTTAGAGAGAGAGAACAAAAAACTGGAAAGCACATATTTGCAGTAGACGAATGAAAGGAAACAAAGTCTCACCTGCTGTGTGATGGCTCAAAAAGTTTAATTTTTTTAAAGCCCTTTGAAATAAACACAAGTTGTCGGACCATCAAACAACATGTGGGACCGAGCCACTCAGAAACGGAGAGGATTCCATAATGGAATCTCTAGGGCTCTCCAGACAGTTCAACAACATCTGGAGGGTCACCAGTTCCCTATTCCTTTCTAAAAGGTAAGGCACTGACATTTACACAGAATTCTCATTTTTGGACTCCAGGAGAACAGGCTTTGAATACCTGCTTGGCCATGGAAACCCACTTGGTTCAGTTACACTCTCAGCTTCAAAAGAAGGCAGTGGCTAATCTTTGGACAAGTCACTTTCACACTCAGAGAAAAGGAATAGTGGCAAACCTCCTCTGAATAATCTTTGCCAAGAAAACCCTAAAGTAGGGTTGCCCTAAGCTGGCACTGACTTGAAGGCATCTAACAACAACTCATTCCCCATTCCTTTTGAACCTGTTACCACCGCCATAACCCTATCCTTGCAGGGGCTTCCAAGCATATCTCAGAAACGGACCAGATTATGACTTTCCCCGATATCGCCAGCTGGTACATGAGATCACATTGGCTTTCAGTGGCATCTCGCGGGAGATCTTGCAGATCAAGGAGCAACTAGAGGGATCCCATGGACGCCCGGATCTTGCCCAGCACCTGGGACGTATCCAGGAGAAGGAGAAGGAGAAACTTCAGCTGGTGAGAGAAAGAGGAGGCCTGCATCTTTCTTGCCTTTGTTTATCTTTGGTTTATCCTTTCTTGCCTTGGAAAGGTGACAGCCTTTCTGTCTCATCTTTTCCCTCTCTGTGTATCTCTTTCTCCCCATTTTATCTGCACAACAGCCCTGTGAGATAGGACAGACTGATTTCCTATATTATTATACTGTAGTGCTATATTCTCTTTTAATTGCCATGACATCCTATGGAATTCTGGGTTTTGTAGTTTAGCAAGGCCCCAACATTCTAAATACACATCTATAAATTGCAAATCTTAGGATTCTATAGGATGTTGCCATAGCAGCATTATAACATGTAGTGTGATAAGGATATAAGAGAAAAATCATGGATGCAAATTAAGGATGTCTCTGTGAATTTCTTGGCTTGGCAGGGAAACATAAAATCCTAGAGTCCTAGAGTTGGATGGGCCTCCTTGCCACTGAATCCAACCTCCTGCTCAGTACAGGAACATCTTGTTATTTGAAATAATCGGTTTGTGTTCTAGTCAGGAGAAAACATGCTGTCTTTAAATATGTGAAAGGATGTGATTGAGAAGACAGAGCAAGCTTGAACCAGTCAATAGATTCACATTGCAAGAAAAGTGATTCCACCTAAATGTTAGGAAGACCTTGACTGGGAGAGCTGTTCACAATGGAATAAACAATCAAGAAAGGTAGTGAACTTTCCTTCTTTAGAGATCTTCAAACAGAGGTTGGATGGGTAACTCTCAGGATTGCTGTAGTTGTATATTCCTGCATGGCCCTGCACTGGTGGCTCTTGTGGTCCCTCCTAACTCTAATAATCTATGGTTCTGTCTCTTCGGATGTTTAAAGATGGCTATCACGTCACCTTTAATCTTCTTTTCTCCATGCTAAACATCCCCAGCTCCCCCAGTCACTCCTCAGGAGGCTTGGTTTCCAGACCTTTGACTATCTTGGTTGCCCTTTTCTGGACCTGTCCCAGTTTGTCCATATCCTTCTTGAGCTGGAGACAGGTCTCCAAACAGAACAGAGTAGCCTACTCAATTGCATAGTTTATATGACTGCTTCTCTCCATTGGGGCACTATACTGTTGATGCAGCCCAGAACTGTATTGGCTTTTTGGCCACTGTGTCAGACTACTGACTCATGTCTGGTTTGTAGACTCTTTCAACTGGTGGCTTTTAAACAGGTGAGCTGCAGAGATGGATTCCTGCACAGGCAATTATTTCGATGAGGTGGACCATGGAGTCCTTTCTATGATTCTACAAAAACTGAAGCATCCCTCTCCTTTTTTCTCCAGTGGTGTAGCTATGAGAATTGCCCCCTTTAAATGAGAATTCTGTGCCCCAAATGAAATTGCAAGGCTAGAAATTTGGGAAGTGAAGGAAAAATTAATGGGGGCAGAATTCTTATTTAGGAAGCGATGGCCTAACGCCTAACATCCCCCATGGCTACATCCCTGCCTGTAAGGTAGGCTGGGCCAATAGATAGTAACTGGCTTGGAATCACCTAGAAGTATTTTTTGACCTCTGAACTGAGATTTGAAACTCAAGTCTCCTAGCCTGAATCTCCTATTGCACCGCACTGTATTCCTTCCTGGACTGGATGGTATTGTCCCTGAGATAGTGACTCTCCATCTCTCTTTTTCACACATATTTTTTCCTTCTCTTCTTTTCCAGACTGCACAGATTCAACTTGCCAGGCAAAATGTTCAGGATCACCCTGAAGTGGAAGCACATGCTCAAGAGGTTCGGGAGCTGAAACACAAGTAAGAGAAGAGGCTGTGGTTTTATTTTGCTCATGGGTTAAAATTCATTGCCTACCTTTTCTCTGAACAAACCCGGTGTCTCTCCTTTTCTCTGTTAGTCTGCTAGCCAGCAAGTCCTGTCCCCTGCCAGGCAGAAATACAGAACTACAGCATCCTTGAAAGATGCCAATCCGATCTCTGTTTAAAGATCTCCAAAGAAGGAGACTCCACCACCCTCCGAGGGAGTGTGTCCCACTGTTGAACAGCTCTTACTATCAGGGTACCTCACCAAACTACAAACCCCACGACTCCATCAGAAGGAGACATGGCAGTTAAAGCACTATAAAACTCCTACATGCATCAAGAAATTGATCTTGGCTGCCCTAGAAAGTGATACATACATAAACGTGTATTCGCAAAATGCACCAACCTATACAAGGGGAGATGATGCATCATTTGGAACCCATGTTTTACGCCCAATGAAGGTGAATTCAAGCAAGGGGTTTTAAGTTTTCAATAATTCCCTTTTGGCTGGATTTCCTACGATGTTTGGGCAGAAGGCCATTCTGGGAAGTTCTGTGGTGCTGTAACATTAGCAATGGAGAATTTCTTATGGATGCTGGCTTCATGTCTGTGAATTTTAGACCCATACACCACCTACCTTAACAGAACAGAGACTCCTTCATGGTTTAGGAATTTAGAAAGGGATGCATACCAGTTTGAACCAAGTAATATTCACTGGTGCCCTCCTCTTGATTTCCCCTAGGAAAGAGGCCTCACAAGTGGTCTTCAAAGGCCCCCTTCCCTCCAGTCCCCCGCCATTCCAAGGGTTTGGTGTTGGTTCTTTTTACGCACTTGGCTTCTCCCTAGCCAGCCCCGCCGCTGGGGCTGTCTCACACTTTTCTCTCTCATAGCATTTCATAAACAAGGGTCGGGACTGCGCATGGGAGGTGGGGCAGGGCGAGGGCGGCTAATTGGCTCCAGATGCAGTTTTATTTATCGTTTCCATCCGGCTCACGCAGGCTAATTCAAACCATCGAGGCAATCAGCGAAACGCTCCAGGATTTCAAGTACGATTCCGAAGAAACCGGTTGACTGGACGTCCCGTGGGGGGAAAAGGCTTGAAGGAAGATGGAGATTTGCAAGTGGGGGGTAAGGCAGTTTGTGGGGTGGGGATGAGAGCGGCGAGGTTTGATTCTCCCCTTGCCCCATCCTTGCTTCTTTTCCTCTTGCCTTGGCCCTGCCACGCACACAGGCCAGATGCCAAGGTGAGGGGCCCTGACTACCTGGCTATAGGCCCACCAAAGAGACAGACAGCCCCCACCCCATGAGACAATTCCAGTAAAAGATTTCTCCCCACCAGGTCTAGCTTGTGGGTTAGAAGCAGTAATGAGGGAAATGGTTTCCTTTTACCCCATTCTGGAATATAGATTGTTTCCCTTATCCAGAATTCTGGAATACTCCAAAAGCCATAACATTTTTCACTGAGACAGCGACACATTTGCCTTTGGATGGTTCAGTGTACACAAACTTTGTTTCATGCACAAAATTCTTTAAATTGTATAAAATAAAATTGCCTCCAGGCTTCAGGGGGCATATGGAACATAAATGAGTTTCGTGTTTAGACCTGGGTCCCATCTCCATGATAACTTATTATGCAAATATTCTAAAATCCCCCAAAAAACTGAAACCCAAAACACTTCTGGCCCCAGGCATTTTGGATAAGGGAGACTGAACCTGAAAAATGATTCCCTCCGTTTTTCTGCAATAACTAAGAATGTGTCCTTTACAAGTTTCATTCTTTGCTACAGTGGTCATACAAGATGTTTTCCTTTATACCCCTAAGCTCAAATCTATGTGAGCATTATATACATCAACCGGGCAGTGGATGTGTAAAGACTCAACTTGGAATTACTATATTTCATGCACTAGACTGCCATATACCTCTGAAGTGCAGGGGATAACAATAAATGAATGGATACACACACATGCATTGCATTGCAAAACTGTTCAGTTCTGTTACGCACATATAAATTCACTTAAGAACATACACATCTCATGCTGAATTTCAGCTGACCTTTGTTAAAAATACTGAACCATTGCCAAATTTCAATGGTAACTTATGATGGGATGGAAGCAGTAGGGGCTACCAAGATCAGTAGATGGGTGAATGCTGCCCACACGTTATATGAAAGATTCAGACAAGCAATAACAGGAATTGTAATTTTATTTTTAAAAGAACATGTGCACATACAAGATTATTGTAAAGCTTCAGGACCCATTTGGCCCTTTCCTTCTCCCCTCCCCAAATTGTGGGGTGCACATTGATAACCACAGTTCTCACATCTGTTTCCGCTTTGCAATGGGACATGGTCTCCAACCTTTGATGGAAAATGTGAGCAGGGGGTCTATATACACTTGGTAGAAGCTGAAACATCTTGTGGCTTGCACATGTATCAATACTTTTAAATGTATGTGTATATATGAGCAAAAAGATGGTAAGCTGTCTATGGCTGTTGTCCTAGGACTCCAGAAGGAAATGAGAGCAAAGATTTATCTGACAACAGAAGAGGTGGGAATGTTGGTGGTGGACAGACTCCATGTCAATTTGTAGATAGTGAAATGGAAGTGATATGACGGCCATGGCTGTGTCACACAAGGCTCCTAGGGTCATCACATTCTCATAGGTCCATCACCATCTTTGCAGCTGATTTACTTGCTTCCTCAGCCTGTCCAAACCAGCCCACAGCGACTGCATTGGCTTTTGGGAAACTCTTCATTCCACCTTCAAAACTTGCTAAGATTTATCACCGGATAGGACCTGGAGAAGATTTAAATTGGGTTGCATTTAGGGTTTCCAGTACAAGATCACCCCTGAGGTTTATGAGCCAAAACCTGAAATTCAGAGATGGCCTCTGGTCATGCTATCAAGTGTTGTGCATTAAGTACCAACAATCGTTCACAGCTTGTAATTCAGACAACACAGAACCAATTTTCCTGTTTGGAAATAAAGACTTAGCTAAATTCTCAGCTGTTCCCAGATGAAGATAAAATGAGGGGATTATCCATTCTCTTATTTAGAGAGATGGGTTAAGGAACAGTTAATCTAGACTACTTCTAGCCAGAGAAGAGTAGAGGGTAAGACCTGGTCCACAATGAGTGGTAGGGAAACAGATGACCAACTAAGTAATTACATAGATCCTCTGGACAGTCTTTGCAAGTTGCAGCAACAAATTAACTCTTGCACTACAGCCGAGCCTCCCAAAAGTGGAGAATAAACCCTAATGGAGGCTTACAATGGTAAACCCTACTTCATCTTGTGTAGTTTTTTAGGCCTGCCAGACCAGAGCTTATAGTTTTTGCTTTTTGACTTAACAGCTAGCATGGCCAGCATGAAGTTGGCTGTACATCTCAGAAACCTACCATCTTAAAAAAGTAACTTTTCCAAGACCTGAAGCAAATGAGGATACAGCCTCAGGACCATAGTGACTCACTGGGTTCAAGCCAGCAAACTCAGGTCTTTGTGTTGTGAGCTCAAGGCCTGGCATTTGTTACGATTATAAGAGGAGCCTTGTTGCCCTGGTACTGAGTCAGTTACAGCGGCACTGACATTTCCTTCTTAAATGTGAAAATAATCCTAATCCACTGCCTAAATGGGACCGCACTTAGGTTGTAGTTGAACTGCAGCACAGTTGGAACTTTTCCCTCAAACTATGCAAAGCCAGCAACATATAAAGCTGGCCACGAGCAGTTGTTTCTTATAATGAATTTAATCTAAGTCAGGATTGAACTGCAGATGTTCAGAATGCTCCATCAGAACATATGCAACAAGGGATGTGAGACAAGAACAACTCTGAGAATACACTGATTGCCTGTTGCACATTTCACCAGAAATTTTAGGCAGTCCATGAATTGGGGAAATGGGGAACAATAAGGAGCCATTAATAAAATCCACAAGACGCAGAAACCATTTAATCAAACAACCAAAAATATCATTGAAGAAGCTAAAGATTTCACTGGCCTCTCCCACTTCTAGATTCTATGATAATTCAGACTCTGAATTCAAACACTTTAGGGCCCTACTTCATGGTCTCCAGCTTGGCTTCAACCACGATTCCTTGACTCCTTCCTGCCACAATTGTAAAATCTTAAAGAGTTGGAAGGGTTGGAAAACCCATAAGGGTCTTCTAGGCCACGTCCCCGCAATGCAGGAATAGATGAGAACTCCCGAAAGATGACCATCCAACGTCTGTTTAAAGACCTCCAAAGGAGAGTCCACCACTCTTTAAGGTAACCTATTCCAATGACAAACAGCTCTAACAGTCACTTAGATCTTTCTAATGTTTATAGATATCTTTTCTTGTCATTTGAATCAATTGGTTTATGTTCTAGAAAAAAAGCTCATATTGGTCACCCTTCTCTTAATACCTTCCAACCTGTCAATATCTTGCTTGAACTGTGGTACCCAGAACTGGACAGAGGATTCCAGGCAAGGTCTGACCAAAGCAGAATAAAGGACCACTACTAGTTCCTTCAGTCAGGACACACTACTCCTGTCGAAGCAGTCCAGAATTGCATTGGCTTTGTTAGTTGCTCCATCACACTGTTGTGGTCTACTAAGGTGGCGGACTCTTTTACTTAGGGTAGATCCAGGAGAACTTGGACAGTGGATTCTTGCACATGGAGGGGATTGGAATAAGCCCCAGGCTCCCTTCTAACTATGATTTTTTCCCCTCCTTGACATGACATTCCTTCATATCTGTAAAAATGGTTATCGCGTCCCCTCTCAGTCTTCAAGCTAAACATAGCTAGCTCCCTAAGTCGTTCCTTTTCTCTTTTTAGAAATGGGCTCAGCTTTGCAAATTCCCATTATAAGTCCTCATCAATTCCTGTTAGAATAGGTAAATGCAAGTCAGTATTTACTACAGCCTGAATGAAAAAAATGGAGGTTCCCTTTCAGTTTACAAGCAACAACCAAGAAATAACAAAGTCTTGTTTGTTCACTGGAGCTATGTGGTCTCCTGGAAATACTAAGCATCTGGGTGGCTCCTATTTACAAACCTGGACTAACCACTAGCACCCTCCCTTGGCCCTTTCAATGAGGAGAACTTGGAAGTCCTTACCTACCTGATTCCGTGTTTTGTGAGATTTCTGCAGTGAAACCCGCCACTGGTCATACATTTTGATGCTCAGGTTGGCACAATGATAAGAGCTCCCATGTTTGCGCATCCACCCAAAGAACTGCTTGAGTTCCCGGCGGAGAGTATTGTTGTGTTCCCCGCTTTTGGGCTCACAGACACCCTGTGTCCGTCCTAAAAGAGAAAGAAAAGGATGGTAGAGGAGTGTCAAGAGAATATTGTCCTACAAGATTCATGTACAAAACCAGCACACCCTCCTATATTTCGCAGATGAAAACTGGAGCCCATGTGGCCAAGTAACATCAAAGTGTGGTCAAGATGGCAAAAGTCATTAAGGAGAAAGAACACACAAACGGAGAAAGGCTGCAGCAATTTGCTTTTGCCTGAGCCTACTGGGAAGTGCAACATTCTGCCTATTCCTCTCCTCTCTCTGTTGCTGAATTGATTGAATGCAAACTACTTTTGCACTTTGAGCTGAGTTTGCAGCAACTGAAGTAAGTTGAGGACAAAGGGGGAAGGAGGGAGAAGCAGAGGGAAACAGGGATATTTTAAAAGCAGCTGAAAAAGTGGGACGGTAGAGAATTAATAAAGACTTCCCCTACAGAATCAGGACAATCCAAGAGCATGTTTGAAAATTGGCGGTCAGGAGTAAAACACAATGGGTTGTCATTACCTTTACATCTTGCTCACTAGACTGGCGCTTCATATAGACCGGCAAACTGTCACCCAGAGGACTTTTTCATCTGCTGCTCCTAGACTGGAATGACCTGCCGGGAGAGATTTGACAGCTAAATATGCTGTCTGAATTTAAAACGTATTTAAAGACCTATCTCTTCCAGCAGGCCTTCCCAGTCCATTTTAAACTATGTCACCCAGTATGGGGAGGCAGGGATTCTGGAGAGGGGGTATTTTGGGGTTGGGGCCAAAAGGGCACCCCCCCACCTTGCTGCCACAACACATATAACTTTGCCACAGCAGTGAGATGGGGGTGCACTTGGTCCTTGCAGCAGCCCCCTCAGCCTTCTGGTCCCACATGGCAACCCAGAAGGCAGCCACCTCCCTTCTTGGCTTTCTGACTCCCACATGCCCATGGCCGTGAGGGACCTGGAACATAGTTGTCCGTTCTCCCTGGGGTGTACTAACCCACCAGGTAACACCCCTTTGGAGTGTCACCTAGTGCGGTTCGCACCACCGCACCCCTCTAGTGACACCACTGTATGTGTAGTTACATAATATGGACTGCAAAAGAGACATCTAGTCTAGCCAACCTTTTTTTAAAGGTTTTCAAAATGTTACAACGTTCCTTGCAAAGCAGGTGAAAAATGCAGGGGGAGAAACTCAGAATTTAGTTTACTCACCACTCCGAGGTGTGGAAGCTGCTGTCGGGTTGCTCCAACTGCTCCAGATGCCAGCTTTTTTGGAACCATAGATGCCAAATGGATTGCAACGGACTTGGACAAAGTACACAGTTCCAGGCCTCAGGCCAGCCAGCCGGCATGAGGTTTGGTTGCTCACATTGTCTACAACCTGAGGAGGAGAGGAAGCAGGACTATAGCAAAGCCTTTGACTGCATAGATCGCAAAAAGCTATGGAATGCTTTTAAAGACATGGGAGTGCCATTACATTTGGTAGTACTGATGAGAAATCTGTACTTACTAGTGGAAAACATCACAGACTTGGAACAGTTTTGAAGTTTTGAATAAGTTCCTTCAAAATCTGCACTTTTAAAAAATTTTCACACGGTGGGAAGAAAATGCCTTAAATTACTGATCGTTTGTTTTGAGAACAAAATTAGCCAATAAAATAAAAATACATCCCTCTTCTACTCACTTTGGAAACACCTCCACTGAAGTCAGGATTGCTTACGTCTGACTGCAGAGGGCTAAATTTGAAGGAAAGGACAATCACTGAGTTTTAATGAAAGCTCCTTAACTAAGCTGAGCTTAGGACTAAGAAAGAAGGGGTCCAAAATTGCAAATTAAAAATAAAAAAGGAACGGGGAATGTAAAAACAGAGAAAAACCAGAATGAGATGTTCAAGTGCTTAACACTTGCACACTAAGAAAAAGTGGTTCACCTTCCATTCTGTACTGTCCTCAACTCGGTACTGGATCTGATATTTGGCTTGGAATAGGAAGTCTTTGAGGGCTGGAGGGGCACTCCACCGGACGCTCAGCTGGTCCTCCAGGTCTCCAACGCGGCTCACATGGACATCGGACGGAGGGTCGGTTGTGACTAGGACAAGCAGAAGAAGCCGAATATTTTTAAAACGTTATTCTTTATACACCAGTATTAAAAATAAGCTCAGCATTGGCTTAGGAAATGCTAATTTTCTCAGAGAGTATTCAGCAAAGGAAGCCTCTCGTCTGTTTTCTAAGAGATCAGGACCAGTGTGAGGATTGCTAGCTTCCCCAGCATTCGGGAAAAGAAACCCCTCCTTTCTTTTCTGAGTGTTCAGAATTAGCTTGGAAACAGCTAGCTCTCATCTGTTTTCTGGGAGCTCAAAGTAGAACCTATTACCTGTTTTCTAGGAGCTCAAAATTGCTAATTTTCTAAGTGAGTGGTTCAGGAAAGCAAACTCATCTCTTTTCGGAGAGCGCAGAATTGGCTTGGAAATTGCTCAGTGAGCATTCGGAAAAAGAAACTCATCTCTAATCTGAAAACTGAATTGTCTTGCCAGTTTTTTTCAGTTAGCAGCATGGTTCTGAATGTTGGAGTCAGACTCTGGGAAATCAAGGTCTGAATCTTGGCTCAGCCACTGGAAACCGTGTATCGTCACCTTGCCTCCTTTGTCAGGTTGGCGGCAGTGGCGATGATGGAAGGAGAAATGTGTCCTGTTCCCACCTTTCCTCCCTTAGAAGTGGAGACACCCCTCTCCATCTGGCACCTCCTGCATCATTGCCACTGCTGCTGCCCTGGGCCAGCCTCACCTTGCCTCATTTGTCTCTGTGCTTCTCTCTTGGCACCTGGGACCAGCTTGGCATCTGGTGTCACCTGTTGCGACCTGCACCCCCTGCTCTCACTAGTGATTCCCTGTCCCCCGACTGATGGAAAGATATGGCTTCATTTTGTTGCTTCCAGTGATGGCTAGCTAAAAAGGAGGTCACAGAAAGTCAGTAAATCAACAAGATGTGCTTCAGGCTGTCTCTTTTTGTAGACAAGAGTCTTTGGTCTTATCGCCATCATCCTTGAAATGTTTTTCTCCTGCCACAGTTTGGAGAATTAACTGGAGTTCTGCTGTGATCTTGGCTGAGGGATTGCACATAACAACATTAAAAAGAGAAAACTGGAGCGGATCTTCCTTCCCTTATAAGGGAAAAATCCTCTTCCTACCAACATGGGACCAATAAATCCCTTTCTCTCTGTCCTAAGGGGCCCGGCCTTTCCCTGCTTTGCCATTACCTCTTGGCCCCCACGTGCGAGATCTGACCTCGGCAGGAGGCCAGGCTGAAAGGGAAAGGGTTAAGAAGGAGCAGATGTCTGAGAGGAGGAAAGAAAAAGAAAAAGAAAAGTGAAACAACAGACCTGGAGAAATATCCTAATTAGATTAAGAGCAATTCCACTCACTTATGAGCCATTTCCTGCTTGCTCTCTCTTCCTTTCTCTCCCAGATCTCTAGGATGCAAACAGACATCCCAGTTTCTCCTGCTTCTCAAGTCAGGCTTTTCAGGCTGGTTTGGCATGTGAAATCATCTGGTCCCCCATGTATGTGATGTCACAGAATCTGACTGTCACATCACATATGTGTGATGTGGGGAGGGACCATCACACCTAACCAACATTTGCATTCCCTCCAACAATCCTGAAAAAAGGTTATGGCCGGGCTTTTTTCAGCTGCTTTTAAAATGTCCAGGTATCTCTCTCGTCCTCCCACCCCTTTGTCCTCAGCATCCTTCCATTGCTGCAAATTGAGCTCAGATTGCAAAGTAGTTTGCATTCAGTTAACCCAGCAAAAAGAGGAGAGCGGGATCTTGCCTTTCCCTAGAGGCTCAGGCGAAAGCAACCTGCAGCAACTTGCCTTTGCTTGTCTTTACTCATGCATCAGTCATGTTTGCCAAGTTGACCACACACTGTGCTTAGCCACATGCGCCCTGGTTTTCATCTGTGAAATGTCGGAGGGTACGCATTTGAGGTCTTCAGCTCCAGCGGCTAATGTCAAAATGACAGGGTGGTTGAATTGCGCGTTCTGAATCTCTTTTCCTGCTCAGTTTATGTATGTTTGTGTGTGTGTCTCACACATATTCGTTTTTGTAAGACCTTAGCATACCTCGCTAATATGGCATGATAGGTTCCAGATACCCACCCTAAAGCAAATATCACCTTAAAGCGAATTGCAGCCTTTCTTCCTCTCACCGGTGCTTAAAAACATATTTGCACTATCCTTTATTAAGGGCATGATAGCGCTAAGACTAAAAAAAGATGCAAAAGTAAAAATAATAAAGAAAAAATTGTCAGAATATGACACTGAGACATGAAGTGCGCAAATGCCATCAACTGACTTAAGTGCAGATAATAAAATAGTGCTGTAATGTACAATTCAAAATTGCCATATTGGAAAAGTGAATTTAAAGTGAAGCACCTTAAAGCGAGATACGCCTGTACCTTTCTTTGCAATTTTTCAAAAGCGTCTTGCATCACAAGGAAGAGAATTCCAAGTTTCCTCTTGCACACATTGAGAAAAGCCCAAAGTTTCACAAGGATGGCCATGAAGAAGAGCAGCCTCTGCCTGCATTTATATCCTGCCCAGACTATCTTAACTGCCAATAGAAGTAGCAATAAGTCAAAATGTAGGTAATGTCATCACTTTTCTTCTCCTGTATGATTTTTAACAGTGGGGCTTTGAAAGCTTGCATGATGTATTTTGTGATATCATTGTTTTGTAGATTTTGTTGCATTTTGCTGCCTGGTCAACATGGCTATCCATGAAAAGATGTCTACCTGCAACTCTGGTTTTCATCTATGAACTCACACAACCTGCCCACCTTCTTTATACTGTTCCTTTCTCCAGGTCTCCCAATGGTGGACCTGGGACTGGGTTTTTGGTGCATGGCTTATATAAACGCAGCATCATTTGCACAATAGAGGTCAATGACTGGCTGTCTTTGTGCAATGTACAATGTCCAACCACAATCTGCAACCTCAGTCTGAAATCTGTAACCACAAATTGCAACTGCAATCTGCAATCCACGATTAAACTTTTCAATCAATCCCCTTTGCTGTATGTACACCTCAGCTTCTGCCATTGCCAGCAGAATACAGTGGACCCTCTATATCCATGTGGGATGCGTTCTGGACCCCCCCCCCCCCCCCGCAGACAGCAAAAAATGTGGGACCTTAAGTCCTGTTCTTTTGAATGGGCATGCACTCCCAATTGCGCCGCTGTGTTCACGCACGCCCATTCAAAAAGCTGGGGCTTGCCGTCAGTGGAAGCTCAAACTGCACATGGTAAGCCCACGCTTGGTACAGGCGCACTCTACATCTGTGGTTCTATGGTGAATAATTTGCTACTCATGTGTAGAATGACAGACACACATATCTCACAGAAAGAGAAAGGGCACAAAATCTTGCTTACCCACATCGACGATATCCAGCATGACCACTTCGGAGATGGCCACCCCAAGGCGATTGGAAGCCTCCACCCAGATCTCATATGGCGTGAAAAGGGCAAGGTCTTTAGGAATATGGCAAGAATAAGGTCCAGCAGTGTGATAGTTTTGGCAAGTATTATCCCGGCCGTACCACCTGGAAAGAAAAAATTCTGTTCTGTTCACTATCCCCCTATTTGCTGTCCCTGCTCTCCACCACATACTGTGAGGCAGTATGGAGAAGCAGTTAGTGTGTGACACTGGAGATCCTTTCACATTGCAGCAATAAAACCACGATTCCACTTTGATTGCCATGGTTTCATCCTGTAGAAACTAGGTCTGGTTGTAACACTAGACTTCTGTGACCAAGAATTCTAGTGTGTGTATGTAAGTTCGCTATTGACGTATGGCAACCCCATGAATTTCACAAGATTCTCTTAGACAAGGCATAGTCAGAGGTGGTTTTGCCAGTTACTTCTTCTAAAGTGTAACCTATAGCATCTGGTATTTGTGAACCAGTGTGGCATTGAGATTTGGGTATTGGGCTACAACTCTGGAGATCAGGGTTTGGGTCCCCCTCAGCCATGGAAACTTTGGGCAAGTCACACAGAAAACACAGTGATACGTTTGTTTTAAGGCCGCAATAAGTCAGAAAGGGCTTGAAGTTGCACAGCGGCAACAACAACCTGGTATTCATTGGAAGTCTCCAGTACTAACCAGTGCTCACCCTGCTTAGCTTCCAAGACCAGACAGGATCTGATTCCTTTACGGCATTTCAACTACAAATTCCAGAATTCCATGCGATGTTGCCATGACAGTTGAAGAGGAATAATCGCATTATAACTGTGTATTGTTATAGAGCCCTGGGACTCTTCCAGGTTTCTATTGCTCTCACTAAGCAGGGAAAACTCACTGAGAGACTCTAGGCCCATTCCTCTCTCTGAATTTTGTCTACTTTGCAGGGTTGATGTGAGAATAATGTGTGGAGGAGGAGGAGGAGAGCCATGCACTTCACCTTAACTTCAGTGGAGGAAATGAAGGAATAGAAATATAACCAATTAACCAACAGATTGAAACTGAACAATGTAATCCTATATATGTCTGCTCAGAAGAAAGTCCTACTCAATTACCCCCAGAAAAAGTACTTTATTGTGTCCATTAGTCCCACAATAGCCCTATTTGGTGTCCAATCCTTCTACCTTCTCTTCCTTCTTCAGTGCCTAATGACCATAGCAATAAATTATTAAGAGGTAGTATGGTGGAATCAGACTAGATTTGCAAGGGATCCCATTGCCATCTAGTTCAACCCCCTGCCATGCAGGAAGACACAACTAAAGTTCTCCTGAAAGACATCCATCCAACCTCTGTTTGAAGATCTCCAAAAATGGAGCATCTACACATGCCCCCTCCGAGGCAGAACATATACAGAAAAACAACTCTTACAATCTTCCTATGTTCTTCCTAATGTTTAGGTGAAATCTCTTTTCTTGTCATTTGAATCCGTTGGTTTGGGTTCTAGTCTCTGGAGCAGTAGAAAACAAGCTGTCTCCATCTTCGACATGACATCCCTTGACATATTTAACATGCCATGCAGTGCTTGGGGGACATTTTTGAACGACAACTCCCAGAATCCCCCAACCTGCTGGAAGAGTCTGGGAGTTATTGTCTAAAGACTTCTGAGATGTGGAGTCGAAGGCTTTTATGGCCAGCATCCATAGTTTTTTGTGGGGTTTTCAGGCTCTGTGGCCATGTTCTAGAAGAGTTTCTTCCTGATGTTTCGCCAGCATCTGTGGCTTTGGCATCTTCAGAGAAGGCTGGCATGGAAGAGAGTTGGGTATATATACTGTTGGTCAATTTCCTCGTAACCAACAGTGTGTATGTGTGTGTGCGCGCACACACACACACACCTTTCTTTCATGCCTGCATTCTCTGAAGATGCCAGCCACAGATGCTGGCAAAACGTCAGGAAGAAACTCTTCTAGAACATGGCCACAGAGCCTGAAAACCCCACAAAAAAACCACTTCTGAGATGCATAAATTTCACCCTGCAGTTGTGCTTTGCAGCATAGGGAATCTGTTGTAGGAAAAGTGTTGCCATTCCCAGCACAAGTTCTCATCCTTCTGGGCATGTCTCACTTGGAGGATCATAAAAATAGCCCTGCATTAAATATCTTATGAATATTGATTTGGATAAATTAATATATTAAATCATATCTCATATTCCCTCCTTCACCCCACCCAACTACTACCTCAGTTTGTACTTTAGGGTGTAATTGGTATGCAGGTAAGTCTCGCCTTCTGTTCCAGGCGCCCATCGACAGGTGAGATCCTTCAGATTCTTAGACCAGCATGAAATATTGGTTGGTTTTGCTGGAGGCACTATAAAAGGTGAAGAAAAAGAAATGTATTAGTAATCCTAAAAAGTCTAAGTAACAGAGAAACAAGAAATGTCCAAAGCCTTGAGAAAGGAAGAGTTAACTTTCATTTAAAATAACAACAACGCTTTCTCCTCTGGTACCTCTGAGATGCATAAATTTTACCCTGAAGTTGTGCTTTGCAGCATAGGGAATCTGGGGAAAGTGTTGCCGTTCCCAACTGAAGTTCTCATCCTTTTGGGCACGTCTCAGTCGGAGGGTCATAAAAATAGCCCTGCATGAAATATCTTACGATTATTGATTTGGACAACTGTAATTGTACACAGGGAGTGTTGCCAAAATAACTTTTCTCTCTCCATTGGGTACAAGTCCCCTTCGACGACAACGGCGTGTCTCATAAGAAACTGCCAACAGTACCATTGTGTGTGTGTGTGTGTTTGTGTGTGTGTGTTTAACTGGCAAAAAGCTCTCAGAGACTGCAATGGAAAGGCATGCCTGTGAAGTTTGTAAGTAATGATGAAAAGAAAATATTTTGTTACAGTTTGGGATCTGAATTGTGTAAGTTATTTTTTCCCAGTTATATTTTGGCGATTAATACATGCTTTCTTTATCCCAGAATATTTTCTTACAGCTCCCTGAGTGATCAGAAATGTTTTATACCAACTTCCCAGGTGGGTTTATTTTAACCCAGTATAAAATCTGAAAGGAGAGAAACAAACTCCGAGGCTTTTCTTTTAATTTTTGTTAACATTGAAACATCAATTTTATTAATATAAAACAACATATATGGGGGGGAATACAGCATCTACGCAACTCCATCTACACACTAAATGCTACCTACATAACATACAGCGGATAAAAACAATACAGCAGCCCCCCACATCACAAGCTTGAGGAGCCTTCCAGGAAGCCTAGCCCCTGCCTCCATTATATTTGTGGTGCCAACTGTCATTCCCCTTTCCTTACTGTAATAAGTCCACTTCACTACTAGATGTTCCTGTTTCTTTCTCCAATCATCAGGCTAATTTATACTCCATAAATCGGAAGATAATCTCCTCCAAGTGAGGAGTATAATGGTTTGAGCGTTGGACTAGGACTTTGGAGATCAGGGTTCATTTTTATTTCATAGAATCATAGAATCGTAGAGTTGGAAGAGACCGCAAGGGCCATCCAGTCCAACCCCATTCTGCCACGCAGGAACTCTCAATCAAAGCATCCCCATTGATAGATAGCCATCCAGCCTCTGCTTAAAGACCTCCAAGGAAGGAGACTCCACTACACTCCAAAGGAGTGTGTTCCACTGTCGAATAGCCCCTTCAGGTCCCACTTTATGCCTTAGGACCAAATTCTATTTTAAAAAGGCTTCTGGGAGCTGAAGTCCAAAACCGCTGGAGGACCAGAGTTTGGGAATCACTGATCTAGACACTATACTTCGACTGATGCAGCCTAGAATTGCATTGGCCTTTTTAGCTGCCGCACCATAAAACTTGCACAATAGCTGGGAAATGTCAAACGGCGGTATCATGGGGTGCGGCCATCTGGGGGAAACCAGGAGGGCCAGATATGGCCCCAGGGACTAAGGGACTAGGGACGGAAAGTGCTCCAGGTGACCTACATCCTACGTAGAGGCAGGTCCCAGCCAAGATGCTTCCACCTTCCTTGCTATGGCAGACCAGGTTGTCCCCTGACTGCTGTTGGGATCCATTCAGATTGGAGAGGGTCACGCTAAGGGTGCCGGGCCCAAGGACTCTGTACGTCTCCACCAGGAGCCGCCGGCCGTTCAGGGTCCAGTAAAGGTCCTCAGCCTTCAGGTTCGAGTCAGCGCTGACTGAACAGTTGACCGTGAGCGTAGAGCCAATAAGGAGGCTTGGGTCTTGGGGAGATATGACTGCCGGGTCTGCAGCAAAAAAGACAAAAGAAGGAAGACAAGATCAGTCTCTTGCTTTGCCTGTCCGCTACATCCCCAAAGCATCATTGGTAGGATGCCATCTTGATCCTTCTAAGTGTTTGGAATTAATAGGCTAAAACTAAAATGTTGGTGACAATGGCCCCATAAAGATAGGCCAAAATAAAGCTGCTTCGGGTTACTTTGGAGGTATGCTGTTTAAATGATGCATGCGTCTTAAGAGTCCGGAAGCCGCACCAAAGCCACTCTCCAATCCTAGAGACTGGAGCGCAGCTTTGGGGCAGCTTCTGGCCCCCAAAGATTTCTTTTTACCTGTACTATTCACTAGCTAGATATAGCCTTTTATGTAAATATAGATTAAAACCATTAGAAAACTTTTGTTTAAACTACAAGGTACTTGTGTTGTTTTTAGAGCTACTCTCAGTTCTTAAGGAAGCATAGTTAGATAAAGGCACGTTTCTGCTACTTTGCTAATTTAAAGCTAGACCCTAACAGACTTGGCTTTGACACTTTTGATGTTTTTAAATTATTATTTTCCTTATCAAAGGCTGAAGCCTTAGGAAACATAGGCGCATTATAGACGGGCCTAAGCGGCACCGTCATCATGCCGTGAATACACGCGAGGGGCGGCGCTTCCGGATGCGTATTCCATATGTCAAGATGGCGGCGCCCTATACAGATGGGCGCAGCCATCTTGACATAACGGACGCTGTGTATCTGGACGTCCAAACCCAGAAGAGACGTCGCGAGTGTGCGCTTTGGCACTTGCAACGTCTCTTCCGGGTTGCCGGAAGGAGCGCGATTTTCGCGGTCCTTTTTTACAGCGCGGGGGAGTCGCGCGGTTTGGCTGCAGCGGCTTCCCCGCGCTGCAACCGGCAGCGGCCCAAGACCGCCCCTTTTGGGCGGTCTGTAACGGGCCATAGAATCATAGTATCATAGAATTGGAAGAGACTGCAAGGGCCCTGATCCAGTCCAACCCCCTTCTGCCATGCAGGAAATCTCAATCAAAGCATCCCTGACAGATGGCCATCCAGCCTCTGCTTAAAGACCTCCAAAGAAAGAGACTCCACCAAAGTCTCCAAGGAAAGAGTGTGTTCCTCTGTCGAACAGCCCTTACTCTCAGGAAGTTCCTCCGAATGTTGAGGTGGAATCTCTTTTCCTGTTCTGGGTCCTGTTCTCTGGAGCATCAGAAAACAAGCTCGCTCCCTCCTCAATATGGCATCCCTTCAAATATTTAAACAAGGCTATCATATCACCTCTTAACCTTCTCTTCTCTAGGCTAACCATCCCCACCTCTCTAAGTCTCTCCTCAAAGGGCTTCATGGTTTCCAGACCCTTCACCATTTTAGTTGCCCTCCTTTGGACACATGGCTCCAGTTTCTCAACATCCTTTTTGAATGTCCAGAACTGGACACAATATTCCAGGTGGGGTGTGACCAAAGCAGAATATAGTGGCATTATTACTTCCCTTGAACTAGATGCGATACTTTTATTGATGCAGCCCAAAATTGTATTGGCCTTTTTAGCTGCTGCATCACACTGTTGACTCATGTTCAACTTGTGGTCTACTTGGACTCCTAGATCCCTTTAAATTACCCTACATTTTTCACCACTGCCTTCCTCTACAGCAGAGATTCCAAACTGGGTTCCTGCAGTTCTAGTCCAAGACCTAAACCATTATACTATGTCACTTCTTTAAAAAAAACAATGTTTTCTTGGCAAGGTTTGTTCCAAGGAGCTTGTCTCTGCCTTCCTCTGAAGCTGTGAGAGTGTGATTTACCAAAGGTCATCCGGCCCGGTTTCCATGGCTGAGCAGGGATTCAAACCCTGGTCTCCTAGAATCCCAGTCCAGCACTCAAACCACTACAACACATTGGCTCTGATTGGAAGTATAACTGCAACTAATAGTTCCTTTCTGTGATGATTTTATCTTTAAATCAGTCTTGGGCTGCACCAGCCCTTTACATTTTGACACCTTGCCCACATTCTGGGATCAGCGTCTGTTTGGGGTCCTATGTTCATGACTTCTGCAAGGACCTCGAAGTTGCTAGGAACAAGGGAGTAACCCTTTTTAACAGCAGGCCTGTGTTAGTGGAATCCAGTCCCAGTTGTAGTAATTCAGGCCATATTGTTCTAATCTAGACCCTCTAGACAAGCTGACTGATTTACTACCACTCGCTCTTAAACAAGGATTTGCCATATCGCTATGGTTTTAGCAGTCGCTAGTTCTTCAGTTTTATTGACTCTGCTTCTATGAGGGTGATATGCTTCCATGTGCCATCACTGTTTATCGTACTTTTCCCTCTCTTTTTTACTATTGCGATGTCTGATGGTTTTTAAAATGTGCTATCGCTAATATGTGGGTATATCTCAGTTAAGGAAGTTGATGCTTTCCTGGTCATGTCTTCTTTAGCAGAAAAGTTGGTATCAGAGGCAAAAAATAAAATGGGAAGAATAGAGATAGCTTCCTAAACCACAAAAAAGAAGAAGAGAAAGAGAATTTCTTCTTCTTCTCTGAAACGAATACATTGCATAGGTGAAATGAAGCAGTCACATCAGTTAAGTCTTGCATTTTGAATCTTTTGCTTTAGATATGCAGTTCATGCATGTTCAATAAAAGATTCTGGAGGCAGCTGCTGTTGACTTATGCCTGTTGTAGGCAGACATACTCAGATACAATAGGATCAACTAAGACAAAATCCCATTCCTTTCCAGCTCAAGCTTTGTTGTACTGTTTACTACAAGGCATGTAGTTCTGCAACCTGACACGGAAAGTCTGTTTCTCCAGCCCTCCTTCACCAAAGAGGGCTGGATCAGAGTCAGTATCTTCCCAATGCTGATGCTGCTGAAAAACATTCCAGCTTCTTTGTCAGAGGCTTTGTTAATGGAGGTATGCATGTATTTTACACCTGTATGTTTCAAGATGCCTTAGGTTTTTGATCCCAAAAAGCCGCCTACAAATATTGTGAATCAATAAAACAATAAAACAGAGGTCCAAAACACACTGCAGAAATAATCCAGTTTCGGACCGCTTTAACTGCCCCTGGCTCAATGCTAAGGGATTCTGGAAACTGTAGTTTTGTGAGACATTTAGCCTTCTCTATCAGAGAGCTCTGGTGCCACAATAAATTACAATCCCCAGGATTTCCTAGCACTGAGACACGGCAGTTAGAGTGGTCTCAAACTGGATTATTTCTGAAGTGTGTTTTGGACCAGACCCATTTTACTGTTCCTCCAGCAAGGGTAGATTTAGCACCAAACCAGGAATAATTATTTTCTAGAGGTTAGAAATGCCAGAATCTCCTAATCTGCATGGGGAGTCAGATGGGGTGCTGTGCACAAGATTTGCCTTTTAAAAGAAAACACACCGAAGGCCCTATCCCTTATGATAACTGCAAACACAGGCTTGCAAAAGCCTCTAGAATTTGAAGGCTTAAATCCAATGTGATGCTCACAGTAACAAGACAGTAATATTTTACTATTCATTTCATTTCTCATTTGCATTTTTGCCAGAAAAAAAATGTGAAAATATAGGATGGGTGACACCCAGATTTAAAATGATACATGCAAAAAGTGTCTAGAGAGGTGATGTCCAAACTCTGGCCCTCCAGGTGTTTTGGACTTCAGCTCCCAGAAGCTCCCAGATTCCCAGACCATTAGCCAAGATGGCTGAGGCTTTTGAGAGCTGAAGTCCAAAACACGTGGAGGGCCAGAGTTTGGACATCACTGGCCTAAAAGTTCAGCTAAGTGCAAGTCAACAGTGTGATATGGTGGCCAAAAAGGCCAATGCAATTCTAGGCTGCATCAAAAGGCTCAAGGGGAGTAGTAGTGCCACTCTGTTCTGCTTTGGTCATGATTTCACCTGGAATCCTGTGCCTGTTTCTGGGCACAACAATTTGAGAACCACTGACATCCACATGACATTCCTTCAGACCTCTCAGTCTTCTCTTCTCCAAGCTAAACATACCCAGCTCTCTAAGTTATTTCTCATAAGCTTGGCTCTGGACCTTTGGTCCTCTTAGTTGCCCTTCTCTGGACACGCTCCACCTTGTTGAAAGCCTTCTTGATTACAGTGGTACCTCGGGATACGAAATACCCAGGTTACGAAATTTTCGGGATACGAAAAAATCCCATAGGGAATTATTGTTCCGGGTTACGAATGTTTTTTCGGGTTACGAAAAAACTTTTGGTGCTTTTCGGCGCTATTTTACACGGAATCGCGGCTTTTCCCCATTAGCGCCTATGGCAATTCGGCTTACAAAGGCTTTTCGGGTTACGAAAGCGGCCGCGGAACGAATTACTTTCGTAACCCGAGGCACCACTGTA
>NC_056531.1:16472000-16491545 GCF_019175285.1 Sceloporus undulatus | reverse complement strand
CATTATAAGATCTTCCTGACTGTAGGGCTGTTCAACAGTGGAACACATTCCTTCCTGGAATGTAGTGGAGTCTCCTTCTTTCGAGGTCTTTAACAGAGGCTGGATGCCATCTGCGATGAGGATGCTTTTGATTGAGAGTTCCTGCATGGGAGGAATGGGATTGGACTGGATGGCCCTTGGGTCTCTTCCAACTCTATGATTCTATGTCACTGGAATGGACTGCCTTGAAGGGTGGTGAAGGTCTTAAAACAAAGTTGGATGAGACTCAGTCGGAAGTGCTTTAGTTCTGTACTTCTGCGTAGCACGGGGCTGGACACGATGGCCCTCGTTGCCCTCCTAATTGTCAATTCTATGGTTCTACACATCTAATGTGGATGCCCCTCCCCAACTAAGTTCTCCCCAGCACCAAAAGCACATTCTGAAACTGGGGGACTGAAAGCAAGGAGAGGAGATTTCGGCCCCTGAACTCTTACGTTTAGACCTGTGGCAAGCACATGTCAAAATGCTGGGCTGCCTTGGAAGTTACAGTCCAAAAATAGCTGTTCCAAGTTGTAGTGCCAGGAGTAATAAGTAAAACATTGTTGAGAAAAGGTCCTCTTCTCTTCAAAGCCCAAATATGAGCCCATGAGGACCTGCAAGAAGTCACATAGCCACTGTCATGAGGGTTTTGATGGTATAATCCAATCTTGTGCCACAAGGTGGCATAGTGTAAGACATTCTTTCTCTATGGGCAGGTTTGTGACCCTACTGCCATTGTACGGGGAATGGGTCACTATAGGGAACCATAAATCTTTGAGGCAAGCAGAGGGCAGGGGTCGGCATCCCCAAATTTGAAGCGACAGAGTCCAGCTTCTATTATGGCAACACTATCCAAAGCTAAGGACTATCTATGAAATGAAACAACTGGCATAAAAGATGGAGAAGCCCACCATCGTTGAGAATCATAGATCACAGACAGCTGCGGGACCATTGTCCGCTTTCCGCAGATGAAAACTAGGCTATATTGTGGCCAAGCAACATCAGAATGTGGTCAACATGACAAACGATTTTATCAATGAGGAAGAATGAACAAACGAGAAAAAGGCCTGCAGTGGGTTGCTTTTGACTTAGCCTACTGGAACGGCAAGACCCTACCACTCCTCTCCTCTGCCTCCCTGCTGAGTGAATGGAGTACGAACTACGCTTCCATTCTGAAGTCAGTTTGCACGCAATGGAAAGGGAGGAAGGCGGTAGGGGGGAGGAGAGAGAGAAACCGGGTCATGTTAAAAGCTGCCTGAAAAAATGAGACTATCGGAGATTATTTGGGACTGAGCAGAGAAAAATGGAGGTAAATCTGGAACCAAAACTGGGTTCTGGGTGTTTGTGGGATGGGAGCACGAGCATTTTTGTGTGTTTTTGTGCACTTGGGGGGTTTTCTTTGTGGTCTGGGGGCAAATTTTGACATTGCGGAGGGGGAGCTGTGGAGAGAACGGAGGCAAATCAAGAGCCAAGAAATGTGGGACCCACAAGGCCACACGTTTTCCTGACCTAGGAGTTTTATCACACAGGAGGCCATTCCTGCGCAGAACGGGATTTAAAACGGGATTAATAAACCCAAAAATACCAAGACATGCAAAATGCAATTGTTTCCAGACACTCAGGTTAACGCAATAAACCGGTAGAAGTCGACAAACCGCAATCTTTTTTTACTTCCCAAGATTTCCCGGAATTAAAACAAAAATGGCATTGTGTCTGCTTTCTAGCCAGGTTTATGTCGGGTTAATGCACACTTAACTGCGACGTCGTCTGAATTCAATTGCGCGTTGCTTGTCTTTTCTACTTTCTGTCGGGTTAATCGTTTGAATAATAAATCCGCTTTTGTGAGGTTCCCCCCCCCACTTTAAATCCTGTTTTTGCAGGGATCCCTCCCTTGTGACAAACTCCCTGACCTTATATCTGCACAGTCCACTTTTTAATACCAATTAACATGATTGCTCTCGTCTTCCCAAACAGCCATTCCTCTTTTTCCTTTCCTTGGAAATGCCTAATTGGAGCACCTTAATGACAGTCCTTTTCGGTTTTCCTCCTCTGCCAAGCCCTCTAGCCTCCTCTTTTCTTTTTAAATTAATCTCTCCACTTTCCGCCGCTGGCAGCTAACTGATCCTTCAATGGGTAAGAACACAGAGCCAGATCTTGACATCTGGTCTCACTCAGCCAAAGGCCAACCAAAGACTAAAGTAATTCTTTGGCCCGCTGAGATATCCAAGGACAGAGGTCTAAGATTAATTCAACACCGGGCAGTTTGGTCAAGAGGGACAGGGTAGGTGCCGGCTGGCTTTCTTAACCTCTTTTGTTTCTATTTTCCAGATTCGATAGATTCGCCACACAAACCAAACAAAACACTGAAATAAAATTAGCATACTGCATTGCAGGGAGCGAGACGAAGAGTGGACAATCTACCCATTTTAATGTGAAGTTGAAGGCTTTATGGACGGCATCATAGTTTTTGGGGTTTTTTTTGGACGCTGTGGCCATGTTCTAGAAGAGTTTATTCCTGATGCTTCACCAGCATCTGTGGCTTTGGCATCTTCGAGAATGCTCTGCACCAGCCACAGATGCTGGTGAAGCATCAGGAATAAACTCTTCTAGAATATGGCCACAGAGTCCGAAAAACCCACAAAAACCTAACCATTTTAGTTTCTTTCAGTTCCCACCTTCCCCTTGAAAATTTGATTTGTCTTTTAAGTTGGAAAACTTTCTCAGTCTTCAGTTTGGTCTACACCAGGCTTTGAGAATGTTTGTTTTAGCATTGTAAAATCATAAACCTAGAAGAGATCCTAAAGTCCAACTTTCTGCCATGCTGCAAAACACCACTAAACTAAAGCACTCCTGAAAGATATCCATCCAATCTCCATTTCAAGATCTCTAAAGAAGGAGCATCTACCACTCTCAATAGCAGTCTTTTCCACTCTCAAACAGCTCTTACAGCCAAGAAAGATGAGCAAGGGAATGAGCAAATGAAAATACCTCTATCATTGTGGGTTATGCGATTAGGTCCTGTGATGACAATTCCCGAGTAGATGTGTTGGCAAAGTTGACTTTGCCACAAATCCAGATGTGCGGAGGAGGGCCGTGCCACACCACATCTTTTACTCCTTTGGAGCTCCCAAGGGCTGTAACATTTCATCCCAATCACTCCACCAATTGAGTCTGAGGAAGACCTTAGTCTACGAAAGCTCATGCTGCCAATTTCTTTCTTTCGGCGAGTGTCAAAGGTGCCACAAGATCTCTCTACATACATCTCAATCACTATTTAGGGTGATAGACACAACATCATATTGCTTTGGTGGCCCTTGCTGTAAACTGACTTCAAAACGGAAGCGTAGTTCCCCTGCCAAATCAGGACAATTAAAAGTTGTGTTATTCTTCCCAATCCCCATTTTTCAGCCAGCAAATAAATAACACCCATTCCTCTTCTGCATTAGTTAATTGCTAAACACTTATTTAATGTTTTAAAAAAGAGAGCATATGAGTGCATATCGCCCTGGGAGAGGTAGTAAAATGGCACACCGTGTGTTATTTCTGCCTTGCATTTGCAGTCATCTATTGCAAATATGGAATGGAGTTTCTTGGTGCAGAATATCTGACCTTTGTATTTAAAAAACTATTTTTCATGCTGAAAGGCAATGGGGGTAATTCCATACTGCAAACTAAAGGTAAAGGTTTTCCCTTTGACAGGGCTGTCAAGTCATGTCCGACTATAGGGAGCGGTGCTCATCTCTGTTTCTAAGCCGATGAGCCAGCGTTATCCGTAGACGTGGCCAGCATGACTGCATTGAACGCTGTTACCTTCCCACCAAAATTGTACTATTTATCTACTTGCACTTTTACATGCTTTTGAACTTCGGGTATGATGTATCAAAGCTATCACAACAGATAGGAGAACTACAGTCAAACTTTAAAATTGCAACAGTGCAAACCAGCCAACCCAACAATTATTACGCTGGCAAAGGGTCACAGTTATGTCTGTTCTACAACTGGGTCCCCTGAATTAAGGACCATAGAATTAGAATCATAGAGTTTGAAAAAACTGCAAGGGCCATCCAGTCCAACCCCGTTCTGCCATGAAGGAACTCACAATCCAAGCATCTCCGACAGATGGCCTTCCAGCCTCTGTTTAAACACCTCCAAAGAAGGAGACTCCACCACAATCTCCGAGGAAGGAGTGTCTTCCTCTGTCGAACAGCCCTTACTCTCAGGAGGTTCCTCCGAATGTTGAGCTGGAATCTCTTTTCCTGGAGCTTGCATCCATTGTTCTGGGTCCTGTTCTCTGGAGCAGCAGAAAACAAGCTTGCTCCCTCCTCAATATGGCATCTGTTCATGTATTTAAATAGGGCTATTATGTCACCTTTTAACCTTCTCTTCTCCAGGCTAAACATCCCCAGCTCCCTATAGGATATGGTTTCCAGACCCTTCACCATTTTATGTGTCCTCTTTTGGACACACTCCAGTTTCTCAATATCCTTTTTAAACTGCGGTGAATCCACTTTTCCTATATTTGTTGTTGTTGTTGTTAGCTACCCTCAAGTTGTCCTTAAGTCATGGTGACTCTGTAGATGAGACATCTCCAAGACCTCCTATCCTCTGCCTCTCTACTCAAGTTCTGACTGAGTCTAGTCTTCTTCTCTTTCTGCTACCTTCCACTTTTCCTAGCATCTACCTTTTCTAATGAGTCTTTCTTTCTCATGGTGTGTCCAAATACAACAGCCTCAATTTAGTCATCCTCGTTTCCGGGGAGAGATCAGGCTTTGTCTGTTCTAGGACCCACCCATTTGTTTGTCCTTTTAGCTGTCCATGGGATCCTCAGCACTATTTTCCAGCACCACATCTCAAATGAGTTGATTTTCCTTCTCTCTGTTGTCTTTACTGTCCATCTCTCACATATGTACATGGTGTTGGGGAATACAATGGCTTGTACAATTCTAACTTTCATGTCCAGTTGTTGCATGGTGGGTTCACCTTTGTCTCCTTCTGCACAGTACAGTCAGCCCTCCTTATTCACAGATTTTTTTAATCCACAGATTCAAGCATCCATGGCTTGAAAATGTTTTTTTAAAAGTATAAATTCCAAATATCAAACCTTGATTTTCCATTTTATATAAGGGACACCATTTTGCTCTGCCATTATATATAATGGGACTTGAGCATCCACGGATTTTGTTATCCATGGGAGATGCTGGAACCAAACCCCAGCGGACAACAAGGGCCCACTGTACTAACATGCAACAGCTTTGGTGTCACCACTATGATGTCTGTAAGACTTCCGCCAGTGTCACCCACCACATCTGCTTGCCTGGAAAGGAGCCCTGTGTGTGTGTGTGTGTATATATATATATATATATATCCATGCCAGCATTCTCTTCTGTGCCAGCCACAGATGTTGGCAAAACGTTAGGAATAAACTCTTCTAGAACATGGCCACAGAGCCCGAAAAACCCACAAAAAACTATGGATGCCCGCCATGAAAGCCTTTGACTTCACAACTTCTTAAGCTCTGGCAAAAAACAAGTTCCTGCGCTTGTCACTTAGGAAGAAACTGGTTGTATTTTCAGCAAGAGTTTCCATTTGTCTTTTTCTCTTTCCTTCTCCCCTTCTTCCCAGCCCCAAACACATGTTTTAAAAGGGAAAGGTGTGATTCCCTTCACCCCATTGCAGTGGAAAAGTGGAGAGGGAGAGATGGCCGAGGATGTGGAATGCCTCCCTTCGTCCCAGTATACCTGCGAGATTTTATTGCATTCTCATTTCTTGGAGGTGTTTTTTATTTTTAAAGAAAGCACCATTTACTGGTCAGGTGTTAAGTAATACTGGAAAGTGAAACCACATTTCCAAGGTGTCGGAAACATTTATTCTTTTCTTTTGAACGCCTGGGTTTTATTGCTCTGCTCTTATTGGCGTTTTAAACAGCTGGAGGAAGGGAAAGACGTGAGGAAGAGGCTGGGAGGAAAGCCGAATAACAGCCACTAAAATGATGAGGTTTTTGACCCTTCAGAATCTAACAATAAATCCAATCTTACAATAAATCTAATAATATTAATTTGGAGGCAATGCCAGATAAAGAGAGAGACAAACAAATAGGTTTGACTTCAACAAATGAAAGGAAGGAAAGACTGACCATAGGTCTGAATCCTACGGTTAGATTTTCTGGTTTTCCTTGTTAATAACTTTTGCATCTTGATCACTTTTGTTGCTTGGTCACATGTATCTCAGTCTTTATTGGTGAAATACTGGATGGTAATGTACTAAACATTTGGGGATATGTAAAAATATCCAATAAGCTTGCAGTGAGAGGAAAATGCTCTAAGTCTAAACCACGAATTCCATCATCCTCAGAGGCATGGCTTGAAACAACCCTGTGTCCCATCTCACAATGAGTCAACTCTAAGTAGGATCAAGGTAAGATCAATGTGGTCCCTCCACATTCGCTGGCATTAGGGTTGAAAGATCTCCATGAATGGGGAGGGGGGTTAAAAAAAACACTATTTCTTTTACTAAGAGAATACTGTACCTCTCTAAGAATCCCCAGGTTTCCCAATGCAACCCTATGGTCAACATCTGCCAGAAATTGATCATAGAATCATGCTGGAGGACCGACAAATGCCTAGAGAAGTGTTTTCTCTAGGAACTTGTAGGTTCTCTAGCACATCTCTATGGTCAACTTCTAGCAGTGTTGCACTGGAGGACCTAGAGATTCCTAGAGAGAACATATTCATCAAAACCACAAATGATCAAAGCCGCAAAAGTCAAAGCCACAAATGTGGAGGGCCAACTGTAACATGCATATCTTTCCGGCCTCTTTTCCTCTCTTCCTCATCCTCACAAAGAAGCCCTCCAAAGTTGGCCAGGCCAAAAGAGTATCTGGCAGAAATCCGTCATCCAGTGAGTTTTATGGCTCACTAGAGACTGGAACCTGGATGTCCCAAGGGCCTTATAAACTACAGAATCACATCACTAAGGACATTACCATACAAAGCACTAGTGATGGAACTGGAGTGGAAGTACAATATGTGACTCTTTCCCCTTTCCCACGACATTGGCACTCATCTGTTGGTGACCAGTTGTCCTAGCATTAGCGCATAACTTTGCTTTAACAAGAGAAACCCATCAATTTATGTTTTAATATTAATAATATGTAATTATTTTTTTAAACTCTCATCATTAACGTTTTTACTTCTATCTTTTAAAATTATCGTAACTCGCCTTGAATCCCATTGTGGGAGAAAGGTGGGATATGAATCTTTGAAATGAATAAAATAAAACCAGCAACCGCCAATATCGCTACTTTCACACAACTGCGCAATTTAGTATGGAAATTGTGAAGTCAATGCTGAGTGAGTGGGCACACCATGCGCCATTCTCCCTGCTTCTGTTATGTCATGAAGCATCCGGTTTAATGAAGAAGATTATTAGAGGATCCATTGATGTTGGATAAAAGGGGATGTTGCTATCTATAGAACCACAAAGTGTAAAACATGAAACAACACAGAACTCTAGGATCCCGAATCATCAGAAAAGAATTGTCCAAAGAATGTCGTGATTATCGGTCTGATCTCATCACTGCGATATTTCGGATGAATTTTTTTCAAAAATGCATGTGCAAAACAGGAGGAAAAGGGGGATAGAAGTGGGTAATGTATGTTGGGTGGAAAACTGAGACCAAAAACGTTAGTCACAAAGCTATCTTGCTATTAAAAGGTAACGCAGAGATAAGTGTTGCCATAGAATTACTGCTATTGTTTTAGTCACGTTAAAGAAATGGCACGAAGGCAATGGTAAGCACCCCGGTGTGGTAATGTCCTTAGTTTCTACTCTAACTGCTATGGTTCCATCGTACAGAATCCTAGGTTTTGCAGATTAGGGAATAAAGGGTCCGACTGGACAGGCCAAAATAAAGCTGCTTCAGGTCACTTTGGAGGTATGCTGTTTAAATGACACACACAACTTAAGAGGTCTGAAGCTACGCTCCGGTCCTTAGCACCGGAGCGTAGCTTTGGCGCAGCTTCTGGCCTCTTAGGACGCATGCATCATTTAAATAGCATACCTCCAAAGTGACCTGAAGCAGCTTTATTTTGGCCTGTATGTTTGGGCCCTTAGACATGCCAACCAAGGAGCTCTAATGTTTCCCCAAAATTACAAGCCCCACGATTCCACAGCATACAGCCATGGCACTTGAAGTGGAAGCATAGTGCTATAATTCTGTAGTGTAAAAGGGTCCCCGTCCCACTCCAATACTCTAACAGTGCTTTGTCACACTGTCATCCAGTGAGGTTTTATTGAATTGGATCTCCCTAACCCAGTACTCTGCAAGCACTACACCGAACCATTTCAGCTGTGACTATCTCAAGAACTGCAGTCAAAACATTCAGATTTTACAAGCTCGCTTCTTTCTGTTCCTTCTTCCTTCCTTTCCTTTCTCCCAGTCATCGCTGTCATAAATTTCCATATTTCAGAAGCTGCCTCGCACATTGCGCATGTAAAAAGGGAGAGATCTTTTAGATGAATGAATCTGAGAAAGAGCGGCCATGTGGACATGTGGGCTGTGGCGTTCCCTAGTCATAATAAATACAGATTTAACCCCATGTTTATTTAAAATGGTAACGTCCCCTAATCTCCAGACATTTACAGTTCCATAAAACATGACGGACATCCCCCTATTAGGTCAGGTATTATTAGACTTGAGTAGCCTTTTAAGAAAAGAAAAGCCTGGTTTAATATCAACAAATATAAGTTTTGGAAGAGGAAGAAAGGAAGGGGAAAACATAAATGTGACGAGTGAATGAGTGTGTGGTAAAAATGAAGATTGCAATTGGCTTCAATTCATATCGACTGGTTGTTTGCATTTTTTAAATGTTTATTCAGTTTACTGAGCCTTTATTTAAGGATGGATGTAACATTTGTGGAATTAAGCCCTGTGCAGAGATGGCAGACAGAATGAATCAGAGTGAATGATCTGTTCTTCGGTCAGTCTGGAAAGAATGTGTTACAAATAGTGAATAACCTGCAATGAATCCCTCTTTTTTGTGATAACTAAGGGAGAAGTAATTTATATTATGACTGTAACATAACTGAGAACAACTTCGCTCCTTTAGAAGGAGACGTTTTGGACGAGAGGTCAGTGGCTTCATGTGGCTTCAGATAATGTGTTTTAAAAATCAAAAGTAACTTATAGTACATTTTAAGAAATGGGAAACTAAAGCAGTTACTGTTGTTCATGTGTACCTACAACGGCAACTAACCACATTTGGAACCCTTGAACTATAGGTAATCCCAAACTCTATTCACTCTGCAGACAGGGTAAGGATTAGGGTTAGATTAGTATCTGGTTCTCTAAGGTTTACAGGCTACAAATGAAGAATCTGTAGCCTTGCAGCTTATATGAGTTGGAAAGGTCTGCTAGGTGTAGGAGGCCAGCCTCCTTCCTTTTCTCATTGTCCCTCAGCTGGATGCTTTGACTGGGAGTTCCTGCATGGCAGTGGGTTGGACTGGATGGCCCTTGTGGTCTCTTGCAACTCTATGATTCTTTTTAAAGGAATGTTTCAGGAACACCATAATTTGATTTCAGTTGGGAAGAATCAGGAGATGAGGTTTAAAGAATTAATTGAGAGTTTCCACACCTTTAATCCCATTATTTCAGATGGGCGTTTTTGATACATAAACACTACTATTCAGCAGTGTGAGGAAGTCACTTCAGGCATACAATTGCCAGTTCAGGGCAATTCCAGGCCCTGAGAAACCTGAGAACTAGGGACAGTGATCCCTAGTGATGTCATTAAGTGTGACGCATTAAATGCCAAACACATTTGCTCCATTCAGACACCCTCCCATGACATTTCTATACTAAGAGAAATATCTTAGCTAAAGATGGCTATTCCCAGATCAAGGTGAAAGGAGGGTATGGTGTGGGACAGACCGTCCAAAAAGGACGGTTTCCCGGCGCCTAGTTTTGGTCCGCGGGAAAGCCACAGCCTCCAGACCGCAGGACTTCCCCACGGACCAAAAGGAAGCTGCGAAAAGCAGGTTCTTCTTGCGATGCCATTATGACATCGCAGTGCACCAATGGCGCACTGGCAACATCATAATGGCGCCGCAACATGCAGACGCTATGTGTCCAGCACGTAACAATGGCGGCACCCATCTGTACAGGGCGCCGCCATTTTGACGCCTTCATCACATGCAAGGGGTGAAGGGCGTCTAGAAGCGCTGCCCCTCGGATGTGACAAGGGTGTCCTTTCGCGTCCATCTGAACTGGGCCTATGATACCTTCCCACTTACTTTAGGAGATGGGATAAGGATTACCATATATACTTGACTGTAAGTCGCCTTCACGTACAAGTCGATGGTAGGTATGGGGGCCAAAATTATGGATTTTGATGTGACCTGTGGATAAGTCGAGGGCAAAATTTAGAAGAATGTAACAAAGGATCTAAAGGACGAACCAAAAGAAAACAATGAGAAAAAATTGACAAAATTTCAGCAGGCATAACTGAGCTAAAGGCTGGATGGATGAGAAAATAAAGGGGGGGTCAGTGCTTCCATGACAGATTATGCTCTTGCCATTCACCAACGCATGATTCCCTTTTCTTTTTTACAAGAGTTAAAGTGCAGTAGCTACACTGACCCATGGATAAGATTAAAATTTCTGACTTATACATGAGTATATATAGTATTTAATTTAGCCACCTTGCTTTTATTCAGAAGGTGGATGCAGAGAAGAGGGGAGGGTGGGCTAGTCAAGTAAATACAAAGATCCCTGGGAGAGTGTCTGCAAGTTGCATCAACAAAATAATGAAGTCTTGCAAACTGTAGCAAGCTGGTGTTCTCACAGGTGAGGTGAAAAGCTGTACACAGCAATTTCCTCTGGCTCAGAGCTAAGCTCAACAAAACCAGACCAACTGCATCCTCTTGTCCTGCCAGGGCATAACCCCTAAAAACTGGAGACTCGAGGCCGGACTCTGAGTGCTGGCAATGCTACTCAGGTAGCGGATTATGAGAGTTGGCAGAAAGGTGTTGGAAGAGAGAGCTGTGCGCCATCCATGTCCTGCCCAAAGATACATCAGGGCACCCTTTCATTGCCATTATTGAAGAAGGATTTGACTGCTGGACCAATTGGCCTTTATATCTGGAAGGGAAAAGGAGCACCAACTTGTTCTTCACTTAAGGTGACAAAATATCATAGAATCACAGAGTTGGAAGAGACCCCAAGGGCCCTGATCCAGTCCAACCCCATTCTGCCATGCAGGAAATCTAAATCAAAGCATCCTCATTGACAGATGGCCATCCAGCCTCTGCTTAAAGACCTCCAAGGAAGGAGACTCCACTTCACTCTGAGGAAGGAGTGTCTTCCACTTTCGAACAGATCTTACTGTCAAGAAGTTCCTCCTAATGTTGAAGTGGAATCTCATTTCCTGTAACTTGCATCCATTGCTCCAGGTCCTATTCTCTGGAGCAGCAGAAAACAAGCTTGCTCCATCCTCAATATGACATCCCTTCAAATACTCAAACAGGGCTATCATATCATCTCCTGTCTCTGTTCCAGGCTAAACATACCCAACTCCATAAGTCGCTCCTCATAAGTCATAGTTCCCAGACTCTTCACCATTTTGGTCGCCCTCCTTTGGACATATTCCTGCTTGGACCAATGCTAGGAGATTCCAAATATTGTTGGCAAATTCGAGGAATCTACATCAATTCTTCAGAAGATAATTTCTTCAGCACCAATGAAAAACCTTAACAAATTAAGGAAGGAAGCAATCATTTTAAAATGTAAGGGAAATATTCTTATGGTGTGTGCATGGAGGGGAGATCATCCACATGTGTGATTGTGACGGGTAACTTCAAATGAGATGCACATCTTCCTCCCATGGTGTGTCGGAATACCTCTTTCAAGGTGGCTGCTTTAAAAAGGCCACTCTTGTTGCGTTGTCTTTGGCTAGCCTGACAGAAACAAAAAACACTGTTGTAGCTACAACAGTTTTTCAGTGGCTGGTACAACAAGGAACATTTTCTCCCGCCTGTCCTTAGTTCCAAGCCATCATTAAACCGGGTTCTGACGAAATTTCAGATTTGACCGCCAAACACCTGGGTTTCACTGGGGAGACTTACTGAGGTCAAAAGACCCCAATTAACTAACATGGGCAACTCCCTTGCTAAATCAGCCTGGCTTGTATTTTCCAAGAGGAAAAAATTCCCAAACCCAAACTGCCACTGGCAGGTTGGTATTTATATGTTAAAATGTCACCAGCATATGCCATATTTAGTCAGTCCAGTCCTACAACAAGATTACTTTCTGCTAGACATAAATGTCTGTTTTATTTAAGTTAGAATAAACTTAACAGTCTTGGGAACTGGTGTTGGGGGAGACGCTGATATTGCTAAAAGGAAAGAAACAACAAAAACTGAAAATCATGTAGAAATCATAGAATCATAGAGTTGGAAGAGACCGCAAGGGCCATCCAGTCCAACCCCATTCTGCCATGCAGGAACTCTCAATCAAAGCATCAATGGCCATCCAGCCTCTGTCTAAAAATCGCCAAAGAAGGAGACTCCAGCACTCTCTGAGAGAGTGTCTTCCACTGTCGAAAAGCTCTTACTCATAGAATCGTAGAGTTGGAAGAGACCACAAAGGCCATCCAGTCCAACCCCATTCTGCCATGCAGGAAATCACATTCAAAGAAACCCCAAAAGGTGGCCATCCCGTCTCTGTTTAAAGACCTCCAAGGTAGTGCGTTCCACTGTTGAACAACCCTTAATGTCAAGAAGTTCCTCCTAATGTTTAGGTCGAATCACTATTCCTCTACTTTGGATCCAATGTTCCAGGTCCTATTCCCTGAAGTAGCAGAAAACAAGCTTGCTCCATCCTCAATAGAACATCCCTTCCAATACTGTACTTAAACAGGGCTTTCATATCACCTCTTATGAAGAATCTATAAGTGTTTAATTCAGTGGAAAGATTTCTCAGAGTGGCCCTTGGCACCTCATGGATGTAGTGTGCCCTGGGCCCTACCCTCTCTGGGCATTATCAGGTTTCTCGCCACATTGCTGCAGTGAAGTGTGAAGGGAAACAGTGTTCCCAGGAACACAATGTTCCGCCTAGGGGTGTCTGCAGCCCTCCCAATGGTTACCGAAGTTGTTCTTGGCCCGGTCTGTGCATCATGCGCTCTCTAAAAACATCGCCTCCTTGAACAAATTTCTCACCCTGAAGAGGAAGTGTAAACTTCCTGTTCCAGGAGTGGAACAGCTCTGTGTGTGTGTGTGAATGTGTGCGATGCTTTTCTCTCGCAACCATCATCTCACATCTTCAGGGAATGGCCAAAGTGCGCTCCAGGAACGAAGCCTTATTTTGTGTTTACAACACTTTGAAGGAAAGAAGGGTGGAGGAGGAGAGTGGAAAATTCACTTGTTCAGAAATGCACGCCGGCGCATGTCCACTTTCAGCTCAAGATGTTCGCCCTTCACTTCCGCAATCAGACAAAACTCGACCTGAGGTGAATGAGGAAATAAATTTTCAAGACGTCTGATAAAAAATTATGCAAGCGTGTGACCTGGCTAAAAACGACAACTATTTGTCTATTTCAACCAAAACTATTTCCCACATTTAAAAAAAAAAATGTTGAGGTGGAAGAGTACCTGGCAAAGGCCTAAGCTCAGAAGAAGAAGAAATACAAAGAATTGATTCTTTGCTCCATGTTCTAACATTATTTGAGAATGTTAGGAAGGGAAGAACAAAGCATGGAGACTTTTGAGTAGCCCCAAAAGTTTAGCAGGGGCTGTCCTGGTTAATCCTCTGCCATCCTGCTTCTTCAGCTGCTTTTAAAATGTCCCAGTTTCTCCATGCTCCTCGTCCCAACTTCCCCTTTGGCGCTCAGATTACTTCAATTGCTGCAAACTGTGTTCAAAATGCAAATGGAGTTTGTTTAATGGGGGAGTGAAGGAGGAATCTTGCCCTTCTCAGAAGGCTCAGGACAAAGGTAAACTCCTTTAGTCTCTCCTAGCATCTTCTTAGTTCATAACTTTTGCCTTCTTGGCCACACTCTGATGTTGCTTGGCCTCATGTGCCGGAGATGCATTGCACCACTGTTGAGTGGCAAATCAACATGGAGGTCAACTCATTGATTCAGTGCGCTTACACTAGATGTGACTACGAAATTCACGGGGTTGCCATAAGTCAACAGGTGACTTGAAGGCATGCACACACATACACACACTTTACTCCCAGCCACAAGAAAGTCTGTGTTCTCTGCAGTGCCGCTTCAAGACGCTTTGCTGTCACAAATGTTGCCCCCCAGCCAGAGTTTATTGTGCCCTAGAGATATTTTGAGACCTGAGGCAGAAAAGCCAAGCATTATCTCTCTCCTTTCCCATGGCAGGAACAATCCAATCAATCAGTAATCAATAATCAGTTCAACCTGCTGCTTGACCAGTCATAGAATCGTAGAGTTGGAAGAGACCCCAAGGGCCATCCAGTCCAACCCCATTCTGCCATGCAGGAAATCCCAATCAAAGCATTCTGACAGATGGCCATCCAGCCTCTGTTTAAAGACCTCCAAAGGAGGTAACTCCATCACTCTCTGACTGTCAAATAGCCCTTACTATCAGGCTATCCATCCTAATGTTGAGCTGGAATCTCTTTTCCTGTAGATTAAATCCATTGCTCCAGGTCCTGTTCTCTGGAGCAGCAGAAAACAAACTTGCTCCATTCTCAATGTGACCCCCCTTCAAATATTTAAACAGGGCTATCATATCACCTCTTAACATTCTCTTCTCCAAGCTAAACAACCCCAGCTCCCTAAGCCTTTCCTCATAAGGCATGGTTTCCAGGCCCTTCACCATTTTGGTGGCCCTCCTTCGGACACACTCCAATTTTTCAACATCCTTTTTGAATTGCGGTGCCCAGAACTGGACACAGTTTTGGGCACAGTCCCGAGTCCAGTCCCCACAGTCATAGACTGCAACCTCTTCGGGGGCAGAGACTTCACAGCTGTAAAACACAGTGCACTTTGATAACACCATATGAACAAACCTGATTTTTTAACCTTTGCAGCAAAGCTGGCTACAAGATGAAATCAATTAATTCTTTTGTGATGAAAGGGGATCGCAGTGTCTATTGTAATTCATGAAGGATGTGCAGTTTGAAATGATGGCACTCTTTTATGGGCAAGAACGGTTGGATTCTCTGGTATATTCTATCTGCAAGGATTTGGGGTAGATTATCTAGGATTCCCTCTTGTCTTTTATCTGTTAAGCCTAATGGAGTAAGTTATCTATTGCCCTCCAAGGAGATCATCTGTATTGCCTTTTATCGAGAAGGATGGGGTGCGAATCCTCTGCTTTCTTTTCATACATACATACCTACATATTAGAATCATAGCATTGGTGGGCTGGAAGGGACCCCAAGGGCTATCCAATCCAATCCAAAGGAAGCAATCTTTTTATGTGTATTATTTTCTATGTTATATTTTATATTGATGCTGGTCTTTGACCATAATAAAGAATTTCATTTCAATCCAAAGGAAGGATCTCCAAGTCCGATTATTGATCTGTTATTTTTAAAGCCACTTAAGATTGCCCTCAAAGAGCAAAATTCTTTGCAACTGTACATCCAAAGGAACGCAGTGTGGATTCTCTTCTATACAAAGATATATATACAAGATTTAAACTTTCTTTTTTTTTACTTTTTAAATCACAAATGCTACATCTGCTTTTTTTTAACTCTCCTTTTTTTGTCTCCGAAGATCTATGAGGATAATTACTCTATTTTCCTTTAAAACCTGCACTTCAAGATGAAAATGGGCAGCTTCAGGGCATCCGGGGGGCAATTTTTCTCTCCTTCGACCATCTGGGACTACAAGGATTACTTTAACACACCCCAGAAAAAACATACAATGAATAGAAGTACTGGTTTTGGGAGGGGAAAAGGCATTTTTTTTCCCAGATTTAAATAGCACAAGGAAATCCGTCAACCTATTTATAGAATCATAGAATCATATTTAAAAGGTAAATTGTTGCAGAAAGAGATTTAATATGCCGTTCTGTTATAGGTGACCATTACAATTTTCAGGCAGTGCCTCGGTTCACATAGAAAAATCGATCCGCCATCTCTTTCTTTGGTGAATGGCTTTGGCGAATTTCCCAATCTTACATGGAAATTATTTGTAAGTGGCTAGAAATTCGTTGCGGAATACTTTACATACTGTTTTTAAGCTGTATTTCTACCTTCTTTTATTCCTTTTTATCTGCACTGGTCTAGGACCATAATAAAGATTCTAGTCTATTCATTTGGGGATGGTGCTGTTTTCCTATCTATCTATAATTTACTGTATAATCTGAATTGTTATATTTCTGGTGACTGTCCCAAGAAAGGTGTGTGTGTATGTATATGTATATGTATACACACACACACACACGTAACAATTCAGATTATAAATGGGTGTACCTCTGCATGTGTCACTACAAGATTCCTCCAGTATATGGGGAACAAAATACTGCATTTTAACATATAGTCTCCCTCTCATATACACACAGAAAGGGCAGTTTTGTGGCATCCATTTTGCAAAGGGTTGTGTTGGTGGAAGCCCTGGGTCTGTTATAATTTGGAAAAAGGATGGATTGGGTTAAACTGGGGCAGATCAGTTCGGATTGGAACAAAACCACTCAGAAGCCAGCCACTGAGATACACTTGAGATCTCTCGGTGGATTTAAACATTTCTGGGTTGTAATGCAATGGGACAGCATTTAGTATTTGGGACGTTCCAGCCTCTCCCCTCAAAAAGGAACCACAGAAGGAAAACTGGTACGGATCTACAATTTGTACAGGAGGGTGAATGCCTTTGTTCAGTAAATAAAACACATATTTGTTTAGGAGTTAGTGCCATCTTTTTCATATCCTATTGATGGGGGACAGCTGGGGTTTCATTGCTTTCAGGACTCCTACAGTCGGCCCTTTTTATACACAGATTTTTTACACACGGATTCACGCCTCCACGGTTTGAAAATGTTCCAAAAAAAGTATAAATTTCAAATATCAAACCTTGATTTTCCATTTTTCATAAGGGACACCATTTTGCTCTGCCATTATATTTAATGAGAATTGAGCATCCACGGATTTTGTGATCCACGGAGGGATCTTGGAACCAAACCCCAGCGGATAACAAGGCTCCACTCTATTTTGTTCCTTGAGTTTCCCCTTCAGGATCGCACACACATCTGTCTCGCTGTGTAACGTTTTGGGATTGTCTGCTTTCATCCTTTCCCCAAATGACTGAAAAGAAACACTCTCAAACAACCCCCTCTTTTTGTTCAGATGATCTGCACATTTCTTAAAGACGGGGGTACAAAATGCAAAATTCTGCTGCCTGCTTTTTCCAACCCTTGCCATAATTAGATTTTCTTTCTTTCTTTCTTTCTTTCTTTCTTGAAATGGGTGGAGGAATTTGGATGCCAAGTCCAAAAGCACTGGACCCCAGCCAGTCTTGGGATTGAACTTAATGGGTTGAAACTTTGCCCGCGGAAGCAACAAATGTCAATTTTTATTCCATTTTTATGCAAGGAGGGTGGGGAGGAAAAAATCAAATATAAAGTGCAAAGGGACAGAGAAACTCGGCCTGAATTTCATTTGACTCCATCACCCCAAACCCCTAGTTTTAAAGCTGGAGGATATATTGGGGTCTCTAGTTTTAAGAATTGCAATGTGTGTGTTTGAAAGAGACCAAACACAGGGCCGTCCTCCGCCGCCCTCCAACTTTCTCTCTATTCCTGGGATGGTTTTTATGATGCTTCAGGCTTTCTATGGAGAAATGCTTCCATTCAGTCATCGTGGTCATTCAAGAAAGACTTTTTTATCCCATGATCATCATCATCATCTGTTCCATATGCCAGGGTTACGTTGCTCTTTCCAGTTCTTTCCCAGTTCCAAAAACCAACCAAGCGCCTCCGCCAAATTTTAAGCGAAAGGAACGAGAAAGGACAAAAAAAAAAAGCAAGAAAAGGAATTTCAACAGAATTGGATCTTTTCTTGGCACCCGTGAAGCTCCCACCTAATAAAAACTCCCCTCCGTCTGCTATTTCTTCCTATCCCACTATATATATATATATAATGTAGGCAACATCTGCCTGCCACCTTTCTCCACTAATTTTATACTTTTTGTTTAATTCATAGGAACTTGGAGATATAAAATGGAAATGGAAAAATTCTACTTACACATCAGAAAGTCCGCCTGGAAAAGACAGAGCCAGAGAAGCAGTAACTTCATCATAGTGAGGAAGAAGGGGCCAAAGTGGGTCTGATCTAATACCGAAATAGAGGATTATCTTTCAATACAGGTCACTTTCTCTTCTTCCAAGGACCCCTTGTGACCCCAAGGTTAACCCCGGCCCCAAAGATCCTTCCTCCCAGGTTGATCCCAACAGGGGATCATTGACAGATCCCTTTCTTGATCCCCCCTTCTGTCTATCCCCAACCCTATGCCTCCTTCCCACTGCTCTGCACTCCTCCTTTAGCCAAATAGGAAGAGACAACCAAGGGATTTCCTAAGCAAGTCTGAGCAGCTCAGACTTGACAAGTCCCTTAATCTGCCTTTACTCCCCGCCCTTCTCCGCCCCTACTCTGCCCCCCTCTTTTACAACAGGGAGAAATGAAGTTGGAATTAACAAGCCCTGGCTGGAAACCACACAGACACACACACCAATTTTGGCAGCTCTCCCCCCACCCCACCCCTCCTTCTACCCTTTCTTTCTTTCTTTCTTTCTTTCTTCCCTTCCTTCTTCTGACCTCCTTTTGCCTGTTACTCAATCCCCAGGCTGCAAAGATCACTTCTGACTCACTGGAGTAAATACCTACTCCACTCCTTGGCTCTGGCCTCTTTTGTGTATTCTATGTGTGTGTGTGCCTCTGTTTGTGGGTTTATCCTCTCTTCCTTCCTTCTCTTTCTTCAATGGTCCTTTATATAGTTCTCTTTCCTTCCACCCACCCAATGTCTTCCTTTCTTCTTTAGAGACTTCCTCTTCTTCTTTCTCCTTCTTAAATGGTCCTTTACTTCTTCTTCTCTCTTCCTTATCCCATCCTTTCTCTCTCTCTCTCTTCCTTCCTCTTCGTCTTCTTTCTCCTTTTTAAGTTTTCCTTTACTTTTCCTTTCTTCTCCTTCTCTCTTCCTTATCCCATCCTTTCTCTCTCTCTCTTCTTCTGTTTTTTCTTTCTCCTTCTTAAATGATCCTTTACTGTTCCTTTCTTCTTCTCTCTTCCTTTTTGTCTCTCTCTCTCTCTCTTCCTCTTCATCTTCTTCCTCCTTAAATGGTCCTTTACTTTTCCTTTCTTCTTCTCTCTCTTCCTTTCTCTCCTTCTTAAATAGTCCTTTATTTTTCCTTTCTTCCTCTCTCTCTTCCTTATCCCATTCTCTCTCTTTCTCTCTCTCTTTGCCTCTTCTTCTTTCTCCTTCTTAAATGGTCATTTTCTTTTCTTCTTCTTCTCTTTCTTCCTTATCCCATCCTTTGCTTCTCTCTCTCTCTCTTTTCCTC
>NC_056531.1:16451260-16471990 GCF_019175285.1 Sceloporus undulatus | reverse complement strand
CCTCCTCTTCTTTCTCCTTCTTAAATAATCTTTACTTTTCCTTTCTCTTCTTCTTCTTACTTCTTAAATGGCCCTTTACTTTTCCTTCTTATTTCTTGCTTCCTTTCTCTCTCTCCCTTTCTTCCTCTTCTTCTTCTTTCTCCTTCTTAAATGGTCCTTTACTTTTCCTTTCTTCTTCTCCTCTTTTTCCCCATTCTTCTTCCTCTCTCTCTCTTCCTTATCCCATTCTCCCTTTCTCCCTTCCTTCCTCTTCTTCTTCTTTCTCCATCTTAAATAGTCCTTTACTTTTCCTTTCTTCTTCTCTTGCTTCTTTATCCCATCCTTTCTCTCTTTCTCTCTCTCTTTGCCTCTTCTTCTTTCTCCTTCTTAAATGGTCCTTTTCTTTTCTTCTTCTTCTCTTTCTTCCTTATCCCATCCTTTGTTTCTCTCTCTCTCTCTCTCTCTCTCTCTCTCTCTCTTCCTTCCTCCTCTTCTTTCTCCTTCTTAAATAATCTTTACTTTTCCTTTCTCTTCTTCTTCTTACTTCTTAAATGGCCCTTTACTTTTCCTTCTTATTTCTTGCTTCCTTTCTCTCTCTCCCTTTCTTCCTCTTCTTCTTCTTTCTCCTTCTTAAATGGTCCTTTACTTTTCCTTTCTTCTTCTCCTCTTTTTCCCCATTCTTCTTCCTCTCTCTCTCTTCCTTATCCCATTCTCCCTTTCTCCCTTCCTTCCTCTTCTTCTTCTTTCTCCATCTTAAATAGTCCTTTACTTTTCCTTTCTTCTTCTCTTGCTTCTTTATCCCATCCTTTCTCTCTTTCTCTCTCTCTTTGCCTCTTCTTCTTTCTCCTTCTTAAATGGTCCTTTTCTTTTCTTCTTCTTCTCTTTCTTCCTTATCCCATCCTTTGTTTCTCTCTCTCTCTCTCTCTCTCTCTCTCTCTCTCTTCCTTCCTCCTCTTCTTTCTCCTTCTTAAATAATCTTTACTTTTCCTTTCTTCTTCTTCTTCTCTCTTTTCTTTTATTCCCATCCTCTATTTTTCTTCTTTTTTCCTCCCTTCCCTTCCTTCTTGGTTTGCTTCCTTCCTGCTTGTAAATAGCCCTTTATTTTTTCTCTCTCTCTCCTTTCTTTCTCTTTCCCTTTCTTTCCTTCCTTCCTTTTCCATACTTGAACAGTTCTTTCCTTTTTCTCTTTCTTCTTCCCACTCCTTTTTGTTTCTTTTCCTTCCTTCTTTCTTGTTCTTAACATTCCTTATTTTTCTTTCTTCTCTTCGCTTTTTCCTTTTTAATTTCTTTCTTTCTTGTCTCTTTCCCTTTCTTTCCTTCCTACCCTTTTCATTCTTAAACAGTCCTTTCTTTCTTTTTCCCCCTCACTCCCAGTATTCATTCTTTTCCTTCCTTCCTTTCTTATTCTTAAAAATTCCTTATTTTTCTTTCTTCTCTTCCCCTCTCATCTCTTCCTTTACTTTTAAATTTTTTCTTCCTTTTCTCCTTCAACGTACTTTCTTTCTTCCCCATCCTTAAACATTTCCCCCTTTTCTTTCTTCTTTTCTGTTTTTTACTCTCCATCTCTCTTTCTTTACTTTACTTTCTTTTCCATCTCACTGTTGGGACGATGCTCTTTTTAAAAGTGGTACCAATACAATTCTCTTATAAACAATAATAAAGCAGAATATAGCAATCCTAGCCATCCCCACATTACCACCCCTTTGGACCAGGCCTCACTCCCGAACCAATTCAATTCAAAGATGCTTTATGGACTTGATAACGTTTCATATCTGTACTTCAACACCTTTTTTTATTAGCGGCTGTGCCACTTTTGGAGTTACACTGGGTTCTGCAACAATTGCCAAAGGGTTTTGTGTTAACAGCTTTCATATCAGCCTGTTTTCCACACTCCTTTTCCTTTCTATTGATGCAGCCCAGAATCGCATAGGCCTTGTTAGCTGCCGCATTGCACTGTTGACACATGTTCATCTTGTGGTCTACTTGGACTCCTAGATCCCTTTCACATGGAGTCTTTTCAAGCCAGGTGTTTCCCATCCTATATCTGTGTATTTCATTTTCATTCAATTTCTCCTATGACACTATCTATATGCACAGCATGGAGTTTGAATAAGAAATCATAACAGACCACATCAACTCTAAAGAAACAATGGATGCTACTGGAAAGAAGGAGCTAAATTCAGATCAATAACCAATACGGAGAAGGCTGCCTCCTTTGTAGCGCAAATCTATCTCTAGAGTAATTGAGTTGGCTAGTTGTATCCCATGCAGAGAGGAAGCCAGGACCTTCACTGACCCAGAAGAAGATGGCTGGAAGGAATAATGGTGACAACGGGGCTCTTACAGATATACAACATGCAACCTCCTCTAATGGAGAATACAGTTGGCCCTCCACATCTGTGGCTTTGACTTTTGCAGATTTGAAGAGAAGGTTAAGAGGTGATACGATAGCCCTGTTTAAATACTTGAAGGGATGCCATATTGAGGAGGGACCAAGCTTGTTTTCTGCTGCTCCAGAGAATAGGACCCAATGGAGCAATGGATGCAAGCTCCAGGAAAAGAGATTCCAGCTCCACATTAGGAGGAACTTCCTAACAGTAAGGGCTGTTCCAACAGTGGAACACACTCCCTCGGAGTATAGTGGAGAAAACACTTCTCTAGGCATTTGTAGGTCCTCCAGCATGATTCTGTGTTCACCTTCAGGCCAATGTTGACCATAGAGTTGCGTTGAACGACCAGGAGATTCCAAAAGAGGAGTTCTCTTGGATAAAAAGAATAGTGATTTTTTATTTGCGGCCTTCCCACATTCATGAGAATCCTTCACCCCAAACCCCAGCGAATGTGGAGGGACCGCTGTACTTTGAAACCTTCAGATAATAAAGCTATACACCTCAGTGTAATGATGTGATGGAAACACTACCCACCACCCCATGGAGGCTAACTGGAGGACCAAATCTAGAACATTACTCAGAGATACGGCAATTTATTCCACATTTTTCTCCACTGAGCTACGTGACTCACCTCCTCTCCACTTAATTCTCAGAACAGCCCTGCAAGGTAGGTCAGGCTGGGAGAGCAAGGTAGGTTAATCTGGCCTAAAAGATTAAGTTTGAAGGTTCAGTGTGGACTAGAACTTTGATAACCCAAGTCCCAAGAGATGACTCCAAAACCTGCACACCTCAGAACTAGATCTCCCAAATCCTTTCGGCGCACTACACCGCACATCCTCAATGCCTTGGGTCTCATGGGGCCAAAAGCGCTTGCAAAAATTGCTTTCCCACAGCATGCTCAGACTGGCACAGGATTTAGGAATTAATGAGCGAAGATTTTGAGGATTATAGAGATTGCGGTGGCGGAGATTAGGGCCACGAGAAGTCAAGAATTGGACCAAAATCAATCATATCTCTGAGTCTCTTTAAAAAGGAAACAAAATCTTGTTAACTTTAAGGGGAACTCTGGCTTGGAAAGAAAGGAAGAGTGCGGAGACTTGGACCCAAAGTCTGAAACACTATAAGGTGAAAGCAACGTCAGTTCTGAGTTTAGTAGGTTTGTTTTTAAAGTTCCCAAAATGGTAAATTTACCCATAAAGACGAAAGAAAAATCTTTCCCGAGACAAGGAAAGTGGCCAGTCTGTTTAATCCACTCTTTGTATGAGAGAACCATTTCTTTCTCCCTTTCCCTGCTTTCAACAACGCACCCAAAGCAATGCTGCAAAGTCTCATCATCACTCGATTGCAAATATAGAGAAAAAAGTTTCTCTATTTCTTCCAAGATGCGATTGCAAAGCATTTTATCCAAAGGCTTTTTGCCCGGAGACCATGCACTGATGACGGTGCCAGTGTTACACACACTTAGTTTTTGGCCAATACTGTACAAGTTAGACTTCTCTCTTGGCTGACTATTTTGGATTCACTGTGAGTAATCTTTATAAAGGACAGGTCTAAAGATCCGGTCTGATCTTCAAAGCTATGCAAGGTCAGCCCAGGTTAGTACAGCGAGCCCTTGGTATTTGTTGGGGTTTGGTACCAGGACACCCCCTCATGGATCCCAAAGTCTGTGGGTGCTCTAGTCCCATTAAATACAATGGCATAGTAAAATGGTGTCCCTTAGATAAAAAGGCAAAATCAAGGTTTGTTTGTTTTTTGTTTTGGAATATATATGTTTAATATTTTAAAGCTGTGGATTCTTGAATCTGCAGATACAGAGAGCCGACTGCACTCGGATGGGAGACGTTCGACAAATACCAGATACTGTACTGTAGCCTATATTCCAGATGAGGCAACTGGCAAAACCATCGCTGGGGATTCCTTGACTAAGAAGATTATCTATCTGATAAGTGTGACGATCTATCTGATATTTGATTGGATAGTTGATGCTGATGTTTTTAATTGCTGCCTGCTTATTTTAACCAATTCTATCTTATAGCATTACCTATTGTTTTATACGTATTTTGTAGATTGTACAATTGTACAAACCTTAATTAGCAGGTGTCATTTTTATTGATTTGATCCTTTGTATGTACAGCGCTGTGTACATTTACAGCGCTATAAAAATAAACTGTAAGAATAATAGTAAGAAGAAGAGCATACGAGATTCATAGTCTCCTGTTAACCGTAGGTTGGTTGGCCACCATAGGAGACTTAAAGCACATGCACTCACTGTTGTGTAGTGGAAACTTGGCTTGCGGATGGGAGAAGAGAGCCTGGGTCCTGAGACCTGAAAACCTCATCCAGGATTCGGCCTCTGTTTTTCAGTGACCCATAGACCTACCAGTTTCCACCCAAGAGGGGATAATAATGCTGTGTGAACTCAACTTCTCCAACCCACATGGATGCAAAAATAAGAAAACCACAAAGACAATAGGCATTGATGGGGCAGCCTGCCCTTTCTTGGGCGGCACTGAGTCACCGGAGATGCCAGGAATCCAATGCAGTGGCTATTTTATCTTTCCTTTTGACCTTTTGCAGCATGAATCATCCAGCCCAGGAATGGAGGGCTGCTCACTCAAAGTCCCAGCAGAACAGTGCTTTTGAAAACAAGGCAAAGCCACAGATGCTGGCGAAACGTCAGGAAGAAACTCTTCTAGAACATGGCCACATAGCTCCAAAAACCCACAAAAAACTATGGATGCTGGCCATGAAAGCCTTCGATTTCACAAGGCAAAGTATCATCTCCCGGACACCAGGGTGGTGCTGGAGTACAGCCAAGCCTCTGCGAGAGTCCTCTGAACCAAAAGGATTTGAAATAAATCAGAATTATTCTCTTGACATCCGTCATTCAGGGTTTGTTTGCTTGCTTTTCTCAAGAACTTGAGTAGAATCAGTGGGAAAGGCGTTGCCTCAGCAGCACAGTATGCAAACTATATGCAAAAGATCCCCGGTTTAACCTCTGGTATCTCTAGATATGCGTCTGTGTGCTACCAAGTTGCCTGTTAGGGCAACACCATACATTTCAGAGGGTTTTCTTAGGCAAGGAATAGTCAGAGGTGGCTTTGCCAGTTCTTTCCTCTGAAATATATCACTCAAGGTGCCCAGTATTTGTTGGCAGTCTCCCATCCAAGTACTAACCAGGTAAGGCTAAGTAAATGGCCTGTCAGAAACCCTGCGGAGAAGTTGAAGTGTAACTCGTATTACTCGTATATACGCGGATATAAGTCGACCTCATGTATAAGTCAAGGGTAGGTTCTGGGATCAAAATTATGGATTTTGATATGACCTGTGGATAAGTCGAGGGTAAAACTTAGGTGCACATGGCAAAGGATCTAAAGGATGAAGCAAAAGAAAACAATGCCAATGAATTTAGAAAGTTGGATAAGAAATTCATGGATGGATAAGCAAGTAGAGGAGGATCAGTGCTTCCAGGACAGATGACACTCTTTCCTTTCAGCAGGGGATGATTCCCTTTTTAATAAGAATTAAAGTACAGTATGTACACTGACACGTGGATACGTCAGGGTTTTTGGGTCAATGTTTTGACTTCTAGACTTATACATGAGTATATACAGTAAGTCAGAGCTCAGAAAAGTTCCTTTTTTGTGGTACACTTTCCAGAATCCTCCAGCTTCCAGGGTCCTTTCTGTGGCCCTCAACCTCTTCACCTCTCCAAACAACCCCCCAATTTGGTTTGTTTTAAAAGCTGCCTCAGAGGACAAGATCAGAACTCGTAACAGATTAAAGAGCTGGGCCACAATTAACAAAATGAATTTCAGCAGGGAGAAATGCAAGGTACTGTACTACAACGGAGCAGGAAAAAATGAAATGCACAGATATAGTACAGTCGACACATGGCTTGACTTGGGAATTGTCTGCCATAATTTACCACACATTCCCCCTGAACTTGCTGAAGATGCCAAAGCCACAGATGCTGGCGAAACGACAAGAAGAAACTCTTCTAGAACATGGCCATATAGCCCAAAAACCCCACAAAAAACGATGGATGCCGGCGATGAAAGCCTTCAACTTGCTGTCTTGTGTTTACATGATGCAGGGCCAAAATCCAAAATTAAGTCTGACCGTCTTCACCATGCCTGCACCCAATTCAGGGCTTCCTCCCCATAACCCACATTTAAGTACTGGTAACTCACCTTTCACAGGTGGTGCCAACAGCAATTGCATTCACTTACAGAGTACCTGTGAGATGCCTGGCGCCGCAAAAGTGGCCATGAGTCACTCTAAGGTCAGAGCAAGTTGCCCGGTGTCAATAACAAAGGCTGGGCAACTTCTTCGTAGCTCAGCAGTGGCACTAAATGGGGACTGTGTAGGAAGGCAGCCACCTGTCGTTCACTGCGGGATCCAAAACCCACTGCAAAAAAAGCAGCAGGTGTGGGAGGAATTTGGGCCAGAATTCTGGCAAGTGAAGACAAGACCAAGAGTACATGCAAAAGTGATGTAGGAGTCACCGTAGTTCATACACCGAATATAAGCCAACAGTGTGAAAAAGCTAAGCAATTCTATGGTGCATCAATAGGAGACACTCATCCCTCCATATCTGCGGCTTTGACATTTGCGGCTTTATTCATGGATCTGATTATATATGTTCTCTCTAGGAATATCTAGGTCCCCCAATGCAACTCTATGGTCACTTTAACTAAAAGTTACACTTCAAGTCCTAGAGATTCCTAGAGAGAATGCTCTACTAGGCCTTTGTAGCTCCTCCATTACAGTTCTATGGTCAGAGTCTGTCAGACATTGACCACAGAGTTGCACTGGAGGACCTAGAGATTCCTAGAGAGGTGTCCTCTCAGGTAAAAACATGGTGTTTTTGTTATTTGCAGTTTTTCCATATTCACGGGGGTCTTGTGCCCCTAACCCTAGTGAATATGAAGGGACAAGTGTATAATGTCTCAGGTCAAAGGAAGCAATAGCATTGCTCAATTCAGCTCTGGTCAGATCTCAGCTGGAATACCATGCCCAGTTCTGGATGCCACAGTTCAGGAGGGACATTGACAAGATGGCACATGTCCAGAAGAGGGAGACCAAAATGGTAAAATGTCTGAAAACCATGCCCTATGAAGAGTCGCTTAGAGAGCCGAGTATATTTAGCCTGGAGAAGAAAAAGTTAAGAGGCGACATCATTTCCACGTTTAAATATTTGAAAGGATGTCATGGCATGGTTTGAGCATTGGACTACAACGCTGGAGACTAGGGTTCAAATCCCAGCTTGGCCATGAAAACCCACCTTGGGCAAGTCACACTCTCTCAGCCTCGGAGGATGGCCATGGCAAACTCCCTCTGAAGAAATTTGTCAAGAAAATCCTGTGATAGGTTTGCCTTAGGGTGATAGGTTCGACTTAAAGGCATACAACAACAACATCATCATACTGGGAATGGAGCAAACTTGTCTTCTGATGCTCCAGAGACTAAGTCAATGGATTCAAACTATGGGAAAAGAGATTCCACCTCAGTATGAAAAATCCCTGTCAATAAGAGCTGTTTGAGAGTGGAGTATGTTGCCTCAGTGGAGTCTCCTCTGTAGGGTTTTAAACACAAGCTGGATGTGAAGTCGAAGGCTTTCATGGCCGGCATCCATAGTGTTTTGTGGGGTTTTCGGGATATGTGGCCATGTTCTAGAAGAGTTTACTCCTGACGTTTCGCCGGCACCTGTGGCTGGCATCTTCAGAGAAGCTGGATGATCTGTTGGAATAACTTTGACTGTGTAATCTTGCATGGCAAGGGGTTGGACTGGATGGGCCTTGAGGTCCCTTCCAACTCTACGACTCTATGAACAGCAAACTGCTGCAGCCTCTCCTGGCTGTTCTTCCTCATTTATAACTTTTGCCATCTTGGCTGCACTGAAATATTCTATGGCCACACATGTCCCAGTTTTCATCAGTGAAATGTTGGAGGGCTGGGCAAGAAGATCTTGAGGATCCTTCCAACTTTAAGATCCTATGATTCACGGAGAAAACGGAACAGACAGCTGAGAAACTCCTGCAGGGCCAAAGTTAGCACCTGGGAAATCTAGAGTAGATTCAAACCCTGGTGGATTTGTCTCTCTGGCATTCTTCCATGTATTCATACTCAGAAGTAAGGCTCTTTTAAGCCCAGGCCTATTCTCTGCCTGTTAGCAAAGTGCTAGATCACAACCTTTGCTCGACTCCCCGGTTTCTAAGCTATCCAAACATCTCCGAGAGAGAAAGTAGCATCTGAGTATGGTGTGACTCTCCCCCTTTTCTAGTCTGCATCCTTCCTTTAAAAGGACTGCTGGGGGAAATAAAAACGGCCTAGAAATGCTAAGAATCCCACACAAAGTCAGGGCTCTTTATTTATTTCATTTTAATCTTTGTTTTTAACAGACATGGCCAGTTCAATAAGTATTTTATTAACGTTCTTCCTTCCACACTCTTTCTTTTTTAACTCCTTTCCTTCCAATCAGGGGCTCCATGCAAAATGCAACGGAGAATCCTAGGATTTTAATCCTGGAAGGTCATTCTGGCGCAGAGCAGGAACATTTCACCATCCCAGGACCATCTGCATCTGACTCAATACCTCCCAAGGGGGAATTCTTTCCCTTTTGGATTTACCATGTGTCTATGTACAAGTTGCCCCCAATGATGAACCAAAATCGACCTGTTCGTTCCATTCCTACCCTTCTGGAGCTCTGGTGCCACAGTAAACTACAATTCCCAGGATTTCCTAGCACAGAGCCAGGACAGTTAAAGCGGTCTCAAACTGGACTATTTTTGCATTGTGTTTTGGACCTTAGTCATACTTAGAGTTAAGATGTTCTTACTTAAGCCCCACTGATTTCAGTGAGTCTATTCTTAGTGTTACTGAATCTGAATCCAACCCAGGTTCATGTAATTAATTTGTATTAAGTTGCAAATTTAAAGTTAAAGCGGTCTCAAACTCGACTATTTCTGCAGTGTGTTTTCAACCAGTGTGGTCTAGTGGTTTGAATGTTGGATCAGCAATCATGGGACCCAGCTTTGAAACCTTCTAGCTGTCCTTAAGCAAGTCACACTCTCTCAGCCTCAGAGGAAGGCAAAGACCAGCCTTCTCCAAAGACATCCGGCCAAGAAAACCCCAAATGGCTTGAGGGTCACCAGGTTGAAAACGTCTTGAAGGCAAACAACAACAACAGCATCGTGGAGGAACAGATCTGTCAGTAGCTATTCCGCTAAACAGAACTTCCTGCTTTAAAAGCAGTCTACCCCGAAGATCACTGACCAGAAGGAGAAGTATGTCTGAAGCAAAAGTCTAAGGCAAAAGAATAAACAGGTGAGTACGCAAAATCAGCCAAATTTTTTTGAACCAGGAAAAGCTTTCAACCCCATGCACACTGCAATTCTGGGCAGTAAACATATAATCATCATCATCATCATCATCATCATCATCATCAACCACTTACACTTTGCTGCCCTTCTCCGAAATCTGTGGCCCAAGGCACCTGCCTAACTTCTTCCTCAAGACACTGCTGGTCCTGCAAAAGGATTAAAACATTAAAAACCAGTTTTCCATGTTACGGCAAGAAACCTCCCAGGAAATCAGTGGCTGGCCTGCAGGGAGGGTGGCCTTGGTTTGCTAGGCTTCTCGGCTCAGAGGCATCAAGGAAAAAGAAAGCAAAGAGAGGGAGAAAGAGAAATTTACCTTCTCGGTTTCAAGACCTTTCAAGAGCTATGGCCCCATACAGACAGGCCAAAATAAAGCTGCTTTGGGTCACTTTGGAGGTATGCTGTTTAAATGATGCATATGTCCTAAGAGTCCAGAAGCCATGCCAAAGCCACGCTCCAGTCTTTAGTATCAGAGCATGACTTTGGCATGGCTTCTGGACTCTTAGGACGCATGCATCACATGAACAGCATACCTCCAAAGTGACCCAAAGCAGCTTTACTGTATTTTGGCCTGTCTTTATGGGCCCTTTGTTCTCTTTCTCCTTAAACTGGCAGCAAAAGCAGTTTCCCAGCCTTGCCTCAACCAAAGCGACATGCATTTGAGGGGTGCAAACAGTTGGGGTTTGGAGGGTGGCCAGAAAGAGAAGCAGGGTTTCACAGAACCATAGAGTTTGAAGAGACCTCAAGGGCCATCCAGTCCAACGTCCAACCCCATTCTGCCATGCAGGAACTCACAATCAAAGCACCACCAAAAGATAGCCATCCAGCCTCGGTTAAAAAACCCCCCAGTGAAGGGGACTCCACCACTCTCCAAGGGAGCATCTCTCACTGTCGAACAGCTCTTACTATCCGGAGGTTCCTCCTAATGTTTAGATGGAGTCACTTTACCTATAGTTTCAATCCATTGTTCAATGTCCTATTCTCTGGAGCAGCAGAAAACAAGCTTGCTGCATCCTCAATGTGACCCCCCCTTCAAATACTTAAACAGGGCTATATCACCTCTTTACTGCTTCTTCTCCAGGCTAAACATACCCAGCTCCCTAAGTCTCTCCTCATATGACATGGCTTCCATACCCTTCACCTTTGGTCACCTTCCCCTGGATATGCTCCAGCCTGTCCACATTGTTCTTGAATTGTGGTTCCCGGAACTGGACACAGGATTCCCAATGAGGAATACTCACCAAAGCATAACAGAGTAGCCCTATGACTTCTAGACACTATACTTCTATTGATGCAGCCTAGAATTGCATTGGTTTTTTAAGCTGTTGCATCACACCATTGACTCATGTTCAACTTGTGGTCTACTAGGACTCCTAGTTACATTTCACACATACTGTTAAGGGTGAATGTAGCAAATCCTCAAATAAAAAACCACCATTCGTTTTGACCTATATGTTCTCTCTAGGAATGTCTAGATCCTCCAACGCAACTCTGCCAGAAGTTGAACATAGATTTGTGCTGGAGAACCAAGACATTCCCAGAGAAAATACTTCTCTAAGCATTTGTAGGTCCTCCAGCATGAATATATTACCCACTTCTGGCAGCTGTTGACCATAGAGTTGCATTGGAGGACCTGGGGATTCCTAGAGAGGGGATCTCTTAGGTAAAAATAATTGTGGTTTTTTTATTTGCAGTTTTGCTACATTCACCCTTAACCCCAGTGAATGTGGAGGGCACCACAATATTTTCATGTTATTTGTTGCACTTATAGCTTGCCTTCCTTCCAATGATCTGCATGCATGGCCTTCATCTACTTTATCCTCACTGCAACAAAATGAAATTCAACACGAAGAAATGTAAGGTACTGCACTTAGGGCAGAAAAATGAAATGCACAGATATACGATGAGGGACACCTGGCTGAAAGGGATCTAGAGTCCAAGTAGACCACAAGTTGAACATGAGTCAACAGTGTGATGCGGCAGCTAAAAAGGCCAATGCGATTCTAGGCTGCATCAATAGAAGTATAGTGTCTAGAAGTCATAGTGCTACTCTGTTATGCTTTGGTCAGGCCTCACCTAGAAAAATATTGCATCCAGTTCTGGGCACCACAATTCAAAAAGGACATTGAGAAACTGGAGCCATGTGTCCAAAGGAGAGCAACTAAAATGTTGAAGGGTCTGGAAACCGTGAATCCCTATGAGGAGAGACTCAGGGATCTGGGGATGTTTAGCCTGGAGAAGAGAAGGTTTAGAGGTGATATGATGATAGCCCTGTTTAAATACTTGAAGGGATGCCATATTGAGGAGGGAGCAAGCTTGTTTTCTGCTGCTCCAGAGACTAGGACCCAATGGAGTAATGGATGCAAGCTACAGGAAAAGAGATTCCACCTCAACATTAGGAGGAACTTCCTGACAGTAAGAGCTATTTGACAGGAGAACATACTCCCTCGGAGTGTAGTGGAGTCTCCTTCCTTAGAGATCTTTAAACAGAGGCTGGATGGCCATCTGTTGGGGATGCTTTGATTTGGATTTCCTGCATGGGAGAATGGGGTTGGACTGGATGGCCCTTGTGGTCTCTTCCAACCCTATGATTCTATGAATCTACTGGGAAAGACAAGATTTGGCTCTGTCCTCTCTTCTTCTGCCTGCTGAGTTAAGTAAGTGCAAATTACTGTTACAGTTTGAACTCAGTTTGCAGCAACTGAAATCAGCTGAAATAAGGGAGAAGGAGTAAAACACCAGGACATTTTAAAAGCAGCTGCAAAAGTGGAACAGTGGATGATTAATTGAGGCTGTTCCTACCAAACCAATTCAGAGGGTATGACCCTGAAAGGCAGGTTGAGCTGAGAAAGAGGGACAAAGGGCCCAAGATCATTCAGTGAACTCAATGACAGGGTTGAGATTTCAACCCAGGTTCTTCCCCAACACTTAAACTGCCACTCTGTGCTCTCTGTTGCTTGTTTAGGATATCATTGGATATTTTTTTATTAAAGTAGTGCTAGGGGCCCCACTTTGGAAACAAGAGCGGGTTAATTCAGAATTCCAGGATCCAGACCGAATTATTTGCGCAAGGGAAATACCAAAAGCGAACATCCCTCTTAAAGAACGTTCCCAAAAGAAAAAGCAGAAACCAGGCCGAATGTGTGGAAAAGGTGGGAGGAAGAGACACTGTCAGGAAGGTTTTTCCTATTAAAACCAAAGTGGATTTAGTGCTTTTGGAGTCAAGGGGTGCATATATGAAAGCTCTCACAGATTGTCAGCAGGTGCACATAAAGAATTCTTCTGCCAGCATGTGTAAATCTGCAGGTCTCTCCCCTTCCCTTCCTCAATTGCCACAGCTTAGCTCCATGCACAGCAGCCTTCTGGGGGTGATTAAATAGGCCACAGTTGTTACCAATCTGATTTTTTTCCCCTTTACCTATCATGCAAAACACAGCTCAGTTCTATGCCTATCTATTTGGGCATAAGCCCCAGTTCAATTACTTTCAGTCATGCAAAGGACAACTCGCTCCTAGCAAGCCTCTTTAGACTTAAGCCCCAGTGCCACAGTTTTCAGGCATGCAAGACAAAGCTTCCTTTGGAAAGTGTGTACTCAGATATAAATCCTGGTCCTACCATTTACAGGCATGCAAAGCAAACTTTTAGGTATGGAGTTTATCAAACGGGAGGAATTTCTTTTAAATTTGAATGAAAAGAAAGTGGGGCCAGAACGCATTCACTTAAAGTCACTAGTATCGCTCAATTACGTGAATATTGCATTCAAACTGGCTCTCTATTGCCCAAAAATAGCATGCCATTGCCCGAATTTCCATGTGGCAGTCTATCATGCAATAACATGAAACCCTATGACTGCGCTCGGACTGACTTCCCATTGTCCGAATTTGTGTGTAGTGGGTTATCACGCAATAACGTTAAACCCCATGTTTGCGTTCAGATTGCCATTGGATTATACTTCCAGTTCCCCTTGTCTGATAAACTCCCTAGACTTGCTGTTAACTGCCATCAAGTCAAATTTACTTATGGCGACCTTAAACAACTGCAAGTCACCCTGTTACCGACAGTCCTGTTCAGGTTTTGCAAACTCAGGGCCATGGGTTCCTTGATGTAGCCTATCTACCTATAATATGGTCTTCCTCTTTTCCAACTACTATTTGCCAAACATAATTATATTTTCCAGTGAGTCATGTGTCTTCATTATATGGTGAATGTATGAGTTTCACTTTAGTCATCTTGGCTTTTAGGGAAAGTTCATGCATGATTTACTCTTTGTTCTTTGTTGGTTGTCAGTTCTTCTTCTCTGATGGCACTTGGAATAGAGGGAGGGCCCTTTATCTGTCTCTGGACCAGGAATGGTGGAGCTGGGCCTGCTGGATCTTCTCTCCCTCTGAGGCCAAGGTGATGGCACTTGGAATGGAGGGAGGGCCCTTCATCTGTCTCTGGACCAGGAATGGTGGAGCTGGGCCTGCTGGATCTTCTCTCCCTCTGAGGCCAAGGTGATGGCACTTGGACTGCTGGATCTTCTCTCCATCTGAGGCCAAGGTGATGGCACTCAATATTGTCTCTGCCAAACCAAGGCAGGTGCAGAGTATGTGGCTAAAAGGAAGGGTGGAGTTTTGTATATATAGCTTGGAGAAAAGAAAAGGGTAGTCACAGTTAAATTCCTGAAGAGCTGTCAGATGGAAGATGAAGCAAGCTTGTTTTGTGCTGCTCCAAAGAACAAGGCATGTTACCTGGAGGATACTGGGAGTTGCATTCCACACAAAGTACCTCTCCCAGACTCTGCATATGAACAGCGAAACCCCCAACTCACCCCGTTTCCCCTTCAGCTATTCCATCAGTCTGAATTCTTCTTAACCCTCATGTGTTCCCCATTAAACTGTCGGCACACTTGGAAGGGGGCAGAATGGCCATAAATTACCGTAATGAGCATTGGTGTCGAAAGGCCGGTATCCACTGTGGGGGGGGAGATTAAAGGGAAAGTGAGGAGAGAAGGCGTGGAGGGGCAGCAAATGGTGGGTGCAGGTGGGGAGTGGGACTGGGTTCTGTTTCGCAAACAGGGTGGGGGCTTCCCAGCATCTGTGTTACAAAATCAAGGCCATAAATCTTACGGGGGGAATGCACAGAGAGGGAGGGGGAGACACCATGCAGCTTGTCTTTGTTTCTGGGGGGAAAAGGCAGAGCTTGGAGAAGTTACTTTTCTGGAATACACCTCTCTTGTACACACCCTCAGCCAGTGTAGCCATTGATGTTCTTATGTGCAGTGTGGGGAAATTAGCTTTTTGGAACACACTTACCATGGTCCCTTTCCTCCAGCCAGTGTGGCCAGTGATATTCCTATGCGCAGTCTGGGGAAATTACTTTTGAGGGCTAGAGCACCCCAAAAATCCTCCATCCCAGCCAGCATGGGAAGTGCACATGAACAACATAGCATTGCGGCCATCCTGGCACGCATTCTGAAGAGTATGTTGCTCACAAAATACTTTTGTTTCTTTGTGTTCTTAGTCAAAGAGGCGGTTGTGACTCACTCGTTGTATCAGGCAGCCTCAGGAAATATTGATTCATTTAATTGAAATCCTTTTTTTCCCTTCAATGAGATAAAAGGGAAGCCCTTCTTTCCCTCTTTAGCCTCCCAACCACCCTGTAAAGGAGGTCAGCCAGATGGAGCAACCAAGCAAGGGAGAAGTTGTGTGCCTTCAAATAGTTTCAGACTTATGACGATCCAAAGGTGAACCTATCATGGCAAGATTTGTTCAGAGAAGGTTTGCCATTTCCTTCCCCTGAGGCTGAGAGAGTGTGACTTGCCCAAGATCACTGAGTGGGTTTCCATGGCCGAGCAGGGTATCGAACCCTGGTCTCCAGAGTTGTAGTCTTATACCCAATCATTCTTTCTCTCTGCCTGACCTTTCTCAGGGATTGTTAGGTGGATAAAGTGTGGGAAGAGGAGATATGTATCAGAATGAGAATAGTCATTACTCACTCAGTAAATTGAATGGCTTAGTAAGTAAACTTGTTTGGAAACTTCAGTGGGTTCAGAATGCTGCAGCCGGAATATTGACTGGGGTCAGTTATAAGGAGCCTATAACTCCCTTGTTGAGTCAGCTTCTGGGCACAATTCAAATTTATATTTATACAATGTATGTGTGATCTGGCTTGGGTCCCTTTCTGGGAGACAGGCGACATACAAATGAAAACAAGCAAACCAACCATCTTCTGTTTCCCAAGTTGAATGCTCTAACCGTTGTACCACACTGGCTTCTAAGTTTGACTCTGAACAAATGTACTTAATTCTTAAACACTGTACTACTCAGGAAAGGCACTGGGACTCCCAAAACCCAGGGGTGGCTCTGGAAGCGAATGGCCTAGGTCACCGTTTCCCAAACTTTGGTCTTCCAGATGTTTACCAGAATTCCTGGTTGTTGGCCCAACTGGCTAGGCCTTCTGGGAGCTGAAGTCTAAAACACCTGGAGGACTAAAAGTGGAGGAGCCTGGGGGATTCCCATCGAATGTTTCGGCTTCTCTTTTAGATCTTGGGGGAATTTGCTTGGCTCAAAAGGGCTTGCAAGAAGCTGGGGAATGCTGAGCATCATTTCCACCTCAGTACTCACTTTGGACACTTTCCAGTTTCTCCACATCCTTTTAAAATTGTGGTGCCCAGAACTGGACACAGTATTCCAGGTGAGGCCTGACCAGAGCAGAATAGAGTGGCACTATGACTTCTCTTGATCTAGACACTATACTTCTGTTGATGCAGCCTAAAATCGCATTGGCCTTGTTAGCTGCCGCATCGCACTGTTGACTCATGTTCAACTTGTGGTCTACTTGGACTCCTACATCCCTTTCAGATCATAAGGAGAAATGCAGAAAAGATCATGCAGAGATGACAAATCTGGAATTTTTGTACAGAAAGTAATTTTGTTTCATGGTATACATAATATATGGAGATATGGTGGTATTGTATTGATTTAATGGAGAGAATTTGTTGGTTCGTAAGGAAAACTGGAACTGAAGAAGACAACGAAACGGTATAATAATTCTGGATTTACTGTCTCTGCACAATCTTTTCTACATTGCTCCATATGATCTGATACCAATGATGTACTGTATGTGAAGGATGTTCTCACAGAATTGCGAAAGTGATTGGTGGTATTGTAATATCACAATACACACACTAACAAATGTTGGTTTTTGAAATATACATGTGAATTTGCTAGATGTTTTGTTAATTTTGTCAATATACGAAGGTTTGGGTTGGCATTAATTGGTACTCTGTTTTTGTGATGAGGAAATAATAACTTAAACATGTCTGGTAATGTCCAAGAGAAATGCAACCTCACAGCGCGCATACTTTCTCCCTCAAAGCATATCTTGCTTCCCCTCCTCTCGCCTCTCACAATGCCACAGCTGTCAGCGCTGGACGCCTTTTGCAGCAGTGTTCAATTAAGGTTAATGACTATAACTCAGCTGAACATAAAAATTAATTAGGATGTTGTTAAAAGGACAATGCGGCATCAGAGGGGGAAGACGGGTAAATAGAAATGGAGAGTGCAATAAATGAAAATAGAGACTGAAGTGGGGTCAGACTGCTTTATTTCTGCAGTGTGGCAGCAGCCCAAATAGCACCAATCTTATGGGAACTGCACCTGGCTTCCAGTGTGCTTCCAAGCTCAGTTTGAATTTGAAGTCGAAGGCTTTTATGGCTGGCATCCATAGTTTTTTGTGGGGTTTTCGGGCTCTGTGGCCATGTTCTAGAAGAGTTTCTTCCTGATGTTTTGCCAGCATCTGTGGCTTTGGCATCTTCAGAGAATGCTGGCATGGAAGTGAGTTGGGTATATACCCCACTTTCTTCCATGTCTCCATTCTCTGAAGATGCCAGCCACAGACACTGGCGAAACGTCAGGAAGAAACCCTTTTAGAACATGGCCACAGAGCCCGAAAACCCCACAAAAACCCTATAACTTTGAATTGCTGGTTTCAGCTTATCAGGATATCAGAAAGACCCTCTCCATCCATATGAACCTGTTCAAAATTTGAGATCTTTAGTAGAGACCCTGTTGCATGTCCCGACTTCTTTTGTGGCAATGCAGAGATGAATGCAATGCAAAGCCTTCTTAAAAACAAATTAAAATACTCTTGAAGAGGTCCTTAAAAGGATTTCTCACAGCTGGTGCGCACACATGGCGGGGCTTTTTCTGTAGTAGCGCCCAATGGTGAGAAATATTTTTAAGGCCATCTAAAAGAGTATTTTAATTCGTTTTTTAAAAAGGCTTTCATCTCTGCATTGGTTTAAATATTTTTACCTGTTGTTCATTGCCTTAGGTTCCCTTCTGGGCTGGGAGGCAACAGATGTATACTTTAAATAAATGAATAGTTGTACATAGAAACAAACAAACAAATAAAAATAAACTCAAGAAATAAACCAAATGAATTGGGAACTAGTTGTAAAATTTAAAAGTAGGGGTCAGATTTGTGGTGCAGATGGTCTTGCCATTTCGTATCCTCCCAGGCCCCAAAGTTTGTGGGCCAAAACCTGAAACCTAAGGACCGGCTCAGCGATGTCAGTAAGTGTTGCGCATGTCAGTTCACCATTTAAAAGCACACACATAAGAGCACAGACATATTGTTATTATTCCAAAATGAAGACGCAGATCTTAGCTAAAGGGGCTGTTCCCAGATCAAGGTGAAATGAGTGGATTATTCCCTATCCCCAGATAGGGAAAATGTCCAGCAGATTTTGTCTGCTTTATTTGGTGTATATTTATTAATTATTATCTTGCCTTTCTCTTGTTGTTGTTGTTGCTGTTGTTGTTATCTGCCCTCAAACTGATCCTGACTCATGGTGACCACATGGATGAGACATCAGACGTTATCACACAAGGGAAATTGGAAGTATAATTCAATGGCAATCCGAACGCAATCATGGGGCTTAACGTTATTGCGTGATAGACTACCACATGCAATTTGAGGCAGTGGGAAGTCAGTCCGAACGCAATCATGGGGTTTGACGTTATTGTGTGAGAGGTGATCACACACAATTTTGGGCAATGGGAAGCCAGTTTGAACACAATTCACATTCATGTAAATTCACTGAACTAGTCAGTGGTGCTTTGGTTGTGTATTCCTGGACTTGATGGCCCTTGAGTTCTCTTCTAGCTCTATGGCCCCATACAGACCGGCCAAAATAAAGCTGCTTCGGGTCACTTTGGAGGTATGCTGTTTCAATGACGCATGTGTACTAAGAGTCCGGAAGCTGTGCCAAAGCCGTGATCCAGTCCCAAGGACTAAAGTACAGCTTTGGCGCAGCTTCCGGACTCTATGAATCATTGAAACAGCATACCTCCAAAGTGACCTGAAGCAGCTTTATTGTGGCCTGTCTGTATGGGGCCAAAGATTCCCTTTTTAGGGTGTTTTTTATAAAACACATATTAAAAAACAAAGCTCCCATTTGTCGTGGGTTAAAAAGGAAATGATAGAAGAGGAGGGATGTCAGTATAAGCCAGAATGTGGGAGGTCTACATGGACCTCCTGCAGGTTGGCATCTTGGTCAACCACTTGCCTGCTGGAGGCCCTAAATGGGAACATCAAGATGCCCTGCTGTTTTCAGGCCTCGAGCGTGAAGACCATGGGCAAATTGAACAGATGTTCAGCCTCGGCGTGCCGGGTCTCAAGCATTCCTGGGAGCTTATGCTACATCTTTCCAAAGGCCCTTTCGCTGCTTCTGAAGATGGATGAGGGTGCCAAATCGGCGTCATCACAGGCAGAGTGAAAAATGAAGGAGCAGCCCGTCGCCATGATATCACCGCCAAGGGACTGGCGCACCTGGTGCCCACGTTTGGCACGGGCGTGACATTGGGGAGCTAGAGGACATTCGCAATTTTTCATCTCAGCAAGGAAGGGGATTTTGACCCGTCCAGAAAAGAATGGTCAGCCACCCTGAGAATGTTAATTCTTGTGGTAGAGCGAAGAGGCCAGTGCTTCTTTCCCCCTCCATTTTTTAAATAGGGAATAATATATAGGATCCTTGGTTACATGGCAACATTGCAGAAGTAAATACAGTGGGCCCTTGCTATCTGCCAGGGTTTGGTTCCAGAAGCCCCCATGGAGGCCAAAATCTGTGGATGTTTCAAGTCCCATTGACTGCAGGGCATGATTCTATGATTCTATGATTCAATGGTGTTGCTTATATAAAACAGGAAAATCAAGATCTGCTTTTGGATTTATTTATTTTTAAAAAGATATTTAAACTGTGGTTGAATCCATGGATAACTGATCCATGGATAGGAAGGGCCAACTGTAAACAACATGCGCCCTTTGGCGCTATGCACTCAAAGCCCACAACTAATCCCACTAGAATGCTCTTAGGAGCCAGCATGGCATCGGGATTGGATGGTTGGATTAGGACTCCAGGAGATCATAGAGCTGGAAGAGACCCGAAGGGCCATGTAGTCCAACCCCATTCTGCCATGCAGGAACTCTCAGTTAAAGCATCTCCATTGACAGGTGGCCATCCAGAAGGAGACTCTATTGCTCTCCGAGGAAGGAGTGTCTTCCTCTGTCGAACAGTCCTTACTCTCAGGAAGTTCTTCCTAATCTTGAGCTGGAATCTCTTTTCCTGCAGCTTCCATCCATTGTATCTCTCTGTGTGTGTATATATATATATGTGTGTGTATATGTTTATATGTGTATGTATATATATATATATATGTTTGTATGTGTATATATATATATATATATATATATACTGTATATATGTGTGTGTGTGTATATATATATATACTGTATATGTGTGTGTATATATATATATATATACTGTATATGTATGTGTATATATATATATATATATACTGTATATGTGTGTGTATATATGTTTATGTGTATGTATTTATATATGTTTATATGTGTATGTGTGTGTATATATATACTGTATATGTGTGTATATATGTTTATATGTGTATGTGTGTGTGTGTATATATATATATACT